>NC_142940.1:54690409-54727909 GCF_046866305.1 Octopus bimaculoides | reverse complement strand
AGTGAGCATTAAATAAAACAATGATAATGATACTGATGCTAGATGTATATATATGTGTATATATATATACACACCACAAGACCCTTTCAAATGAGCAACACAAAATCCACAGCTCCATACTTTGAAATGACTAACCATGAACTACTATTGGAACTTACATACCATGCACAGGAAACCTTTTTTTACCACTTCTATACACCTCTTTCCTCGCATAATGGAACTGCAACTACAATATCTTTATATATTTTATTTCTACTTTCATTCCCTTATTTCTCTCTATATTTCCTATTTCCTCCTTTCCATAAAAGTTTTTTCTTCTTTCTTTCCATCTCCTTATTCTTTCACTCCCTTCCTTCATGTCGTCATCTTATTAATATATACCATTCTCATTTTCCCTATTTTTTTTCCCTATTTGTCTCTCTGATGACAGGATATCCCATACTTGGGGATATCCCAGAAACAGCTGTAAGATTTTGAATTTCTTCCTCTAATAATATTGTATACGACTTGGAGATGTTTGCCTTGCCTTAATGTTTGTTGTCCTGTTGAACAATTATATATATATATATATATATATATACACATACATATATATATGTACACACACACACACACACACACACACACACACACACACACGCAGACACACACACGCAGACACATATATATAAAGCAACAAACTGAGGAAAAGAGTTCCTTCAAAGGGATGTGTTAAACATCCACTTCACTGGTACATCAGTTGAATACCATATAAACATGTGTATAATGCAATTACAAGGATAAATTAAATAGAGAGATACTATTGACAATCCAAAAATTTATTGTATATAAGTTGAAACAATTTGTTGGCCTTCTTGTTTTTTTTAATAATAACAGTTTATGTTATATAATATAATGTTATATTATATTCATAGTATATCATGTAATAGTATAAATAAATTATTTGCTTGTCAATAGTATTTCTCTATTTAATTTAACTTTATATATATATATATATATATATATGGGAGAATTTACGAAAAAACAACAGACGAAGACAGGTGGTGTAAACAACAAATGGATGTATTAGTATAACACTCGGGAATAGAGAAAGTCTTCAACTGAAAGGAACACAGAAAGAAATAAGGAGAGAAACAAGGAGAAAAAAAATATAAATGTAGTGGTTAGCGATCTATCATGGTGAATATATATATATGTATGTATATATATATATTTATCATTTTCATGTCTAAATTTTCTTTAATGCTTCAATGGTCTAATGAGTGTTTTTTTTTTCTACTTTTGTTCTCTCTTCAGGTACCGGTTTATTCATATTAACCCTGAGATAACATCACACACTTCATTCAATGATCTCTAACATAAGCTAGAATTTAGTATATGGACTACCTTTCTCTTTCTCAATGTCTGAATCTATGATGGATCTCTTGAACTCACTGCAACTGCAACTCTGTAAGTCAGAATTATTATTATTATTATTTTTTCTTTCCAGAAAATTCCAAAGAGAAAGCGATATGCAAACATAATATCAAGTCACACAAACCCCTGTATACCAAAGACCCAGTTCATAGAGCTGTGTCTTTGTATAAAGTTACAAATGTGCAAGCAAAACAAAGAATTAAGGGGTCTTAAAAGTAAACCTAATGAAGACAAAATTTTTATTTAGGGGAGAGAAAAAAAAAGAGATACTTCTATATTTAATACATTTATATCTGTTTTTTTTATATTTGTTTTATCTGTGATAAAAAAAAAAAAGCAAAGAAAACTGCCATTTTTACTTGTTCTCTTTAAAAACCAATTATACAATATTCTCATCCTGTTCCGAATGCAGACTTCTCCATTTTTGATCCAAGTTCCTTCATCATTTAAAAACAGCTAAACACAAAATCTTCACTTAGCAGTAACAGTTACCGTTCAGAATGATATCTGACCTTAAGGTAAATACATTTTCTACAAAGTCTATCAGTGTTTATAAAATATTTAACAATTCCTCTGCATTTCAAGTATAAACATTTAGATAAAATCAGTGATGAGGGCTGGGTGAGAATTGAGGGCTGTGTGCTGTTGCTAGATGCTATCTGCAGCAGATGGAGACCTGGGAAGACATGGGAAAAAGTGCTGAGGTCAGATCACAGCATTTTGGACCACACAGAAGAGCGATATTATGCTGTACAGCAGATATACTGAACCCACGGCAGCATGGAAAAAGAAAAATGCTATTAAGATGGTGGTGGTAGTGGAGGTGGTGGTGGTGGTGGTGGTGATGTCAGTGATGGTGTTAGTTGTGGTGATGATGATGGTGGTGGTGGTGGTGGTGGTGGTGATGATGATGGTGGTGATGGTGGTGGTGGTGGTGATGATGAATGTAGTAGTGGTGGTAGTGATGGGGGTACTGATAAGGTGGTGATGGGTGTAGCGGTAGGGTGATGGTGGTGATAGTGGTGGTGTGGTGGTAATGATGGTAGTGGTGGTAGTGGTGGGTAGTGACAGTGGTAGCAGCAGTGGTGGTGGTGAGGATGGTGATGATGATGATGATGATGATGATGGTGATGATGACGATTACATTATTATATCTTGGTTAAGATGTTAGGTTATTTTGACTGTGACAATCAGAGTCATGTGACCGACCCAGAAGAAGAACTCAATAGGGGTAACAAGTTTTGAACTGATAACCATGAGATTAGTTGTCCAGAAGCTTCTTAACCTTGCAACTATTCTGTCTCTGTTACCCCATGGCTGTGTGGTAAGAAGTTTGCTTCCCAACTATATGGTTCTGGGTTCAATCCCACTGCATAGCACCTTGGGCGAGTTTCTTCTACTGTAGCCTCAGACTAACCAAAGCCTTGTAAGTGGATTTGGTAGATGGAAACTAAAAGAAGCCCATTGTGTATATGTGTATGTGTGTGTGTGTTTGTATGTGTTTGTGTGTGTTTGTGGCTGTGTTTGTCCTCTGCGACCAATTGACAACTGGTGTTGGTGTGTTTACATCCCAGTAACTAAGCATTTTAGCAAAAAAGGCCAATAGTATAAGTACTAGGCTTAAAAAAATAAAAATTACTGGTGTTGATTCATTCAACTAAAATTCTTCAAGATGGCGCCCCAGCATGGCCGCAGTCTAAAGACTGAAACAAGTAAAAGATAAAAAGCTTATGTCTAATTAAGAAATAGTTATATGATCTTGGTAGATACAGTTAACGATATTCTACTCATCAGTTAATATCCATGTACAAGGATTTATTTTAATTTGGTTTTTATTCCAAAAGCTGAGACAATCTTCTCTTGTAGATCCTTCATTTCTTGGAGAGCAGAATTCTGCGATTCTTTATGCTTATTATACATGACATTTAAGAGATTATGTACATTATTTACATTATTTATATTTGATGGATATTTGTCCTCATCTTGTTTGTTGTTAACACAATGTTTCAGCTGATATACCCTCCAGCCTTCATCAGGTGTCTTGGGGAAATTTTGAATGTGGGTTCACATTCCTAAGGTATTTTTCGATGTTATTATTATTATAACAAGATGGAGACAAATATCTGTCAAATGTAAATAATGTAAATAATGACATTTTGTTGTAGACCTCAGTTTTGATGAACAAGGAGTGGCTGAAATTGGAGATGAATATTAAAATGAAAATAACTGGATGCTAAAACGAAGAGAGTATTTTTATTACAGGCAATGAAATGTAATAAGATTGATGGGAGATTAAGCAACAGAGAAAATATGTGTAATAGCTGGAGAAGACTCCATAAATAAATGTTGTAAAACTCAAGATATAAGTATGAGATTGGGGCAAAAGGAAAGGGGCAGGATGTTAAGAAGTTGAAGGGAAAATAGGAAATATTTTTTTATTGTCTATTTTATCTGTTTCAATCGTTGGACCATGGCCATGTTGGGGCACCGCCTTGAAGAATTTTTAGTTGAATGAATGAACCCAGTACTTGTTTCTTGTTTTTTTTAAAGCCTGGTATGTATTTTATTGGTCTCTTAGTAGGACATTATGTTTTCTATATATGGCAATGTATTGATATTTTACTAAAGATTCAATTACGCACATTTCTCATAAATATACATCATCGAAATTCTTATAATAATTTATAAAACTAAATTTGAGATAAAACATATTACCTTAATAGTAATTACAACTTTAGTGTACTTAGTTTTAATATAAATTATCTATAAATAGTCTTCTGGTAATGTCTAGTTTTTGCTTTTGTTTACAAAGTTTATATTGACCGCAGATTCATGCACAAATATTGATGACGCAACACAATTATTTGGTAATTAGCAAGCAATTCTGATGTGTCATTTTTGTTTTGTCATCTTCAGTATTTTAACAATCACAGGCATAACTACTGGATGAATGTTACCTCCCTCTCTCTCACTCACTCTCTCTCTCTGCCATCTTTCTCTCTCACTCACTTTAATCTCTCTCTCTCTCCCTATAACATTTTTTTCACCCTAACTACCACACCACCATCAATAAAAACCATCATGTGTTACACATGAATGCGCATGAATATATCAAACGTATTTGTTTAAATGTGTATATATATATATATATATATATATATATATATATATATGAAAATAACGGTTTTTTTAAAAACAATGCCCACATTCTAAATTCTTTGTTATATTTAAAATTAATTGAAAGAAACATAGAGCATCTCAAAAGAAATATAGTAACAAAAGGGTGAAACAGCATCTTAACTTTATTCAGTAGCTTGCTTGGAAATTACAATTCCTGTATTGAACCATGATACAATAGAAATAGAATTATACATAGACTCACTGATATTTCTGGAATGCTGTTAGCATATATTGTCATTGTAATTTCTGTTATCCTCCATGGGATGACATTTGTTTTTAGAAAAATCGTTAATTTTTATGACCATAGAATTTTGCAATTGGGGAAATGTAAATGTTTTAAAAATATTTCATCATCTGAGACAGTATGAATTGAGATTGCATCGAAAACAATAGCTGATGCATATTTATAAAAAACCCAATTTAATCTTGAAATTCTTCCAGCATAGACACACATACGACCACACACATAATTACATACACATCCAGAGACGTAAACTGACACAGTCAAAGTAACACATTCATTCACACGTGTGTATACTCTTCTATTCTCTTACTTGTTTCAGTCATTTGACTGTGGCCACACTGGAGCACTGCCTTTAGCCAAACAAATCGACCCCAGGACTTACTCTTTCTATGCCTAGGACTTATTTTATTGGTCTTTTTTGCCAATAAAACACACCAACATTGGTTGTCAAGCAATGGTAAGGAGGGGAACAAACACAGATACACAAATACTAACATACACACACGACGGGCTTCTTTCAGTTTCTGTCTACCAAATCCACTTACAAGGCAAGCCACTTGAACCCGGAACCATGTGGTTGGGAAGCAAGCTTTTTACCACACAGCCACTCCCGTGCCTGCAGGAGTGGCTGTGTGGTATATATATATATATTGTTTTTCCATGTATTTGATTGGTCAGTTTAGAATATGATTTTATGGATAGTTAGTTGGCTTGTGAGTATAATTGGTTCTGATCAGTTTAGGTCAATGCGACAGACATAAATTTGAACAGTTAATAATTCATGTGACCTTTCCTAATTATAGCAAATTATTTAACATTGCATGGAAAAATATTTTCATAGGACTGTAAGCTAACATTAGCAAGTTCTCATCAACAGCATTTGGTTATGCATTCAATCTCTAATTTTAAACTGGAGATAATACATTTTCAGTAAGGACATAATTAAAAGGTTGATGACTAGAAATTTAAAAGTTCAAATTCTTTGTTCTGTAGATTCTTTGAGATTTACTGGGAGAAATGATTGTGTTTTTCTGTGAAGTGAGGGTATAACTATATAGGAGACCCAAATATCAATTCAAATGCTCATTTTGTGATATACTAAATAGAAATTGCTGTATTTTTCTGAGAAGAAAATAGTATCATTAAGTGAAAGATCCATAATTATTATTATTATAAGTTACTCATATTGCCTCAATCGTAAGCAAATTGAATGAAATAATCAAATGTAATGGTTATCTGAGGGAAGAAACAGAATAACAAAGAGGACCATTAATCTAATTTCCTTTCCAGCCAGAAAAGCAGACTGATTAACCTTACTAAGGTTTTCAGACTAAGTAAGCACATTCTTCCTTAATGCCATTAATTCTGATATTAGGAGGATTACTGGATTAATCTAATGGAACTGCAATGCAGTTGTTATCAAATGGTTCCAGGGTGTGAAGAATGGAGAGTAAGTACCAAACTTTAAAAACAAAAACAAAGCCAAACAAAAAAATAAAAAACGAAAATAAGGACCAAGGACGATTTGTTTGACTAAAAACCTTTCAAAGCAGAGCCCCAGCATGGCCACAGTCCACTGACTGAAACAGATAACAGATAGAAGACAAAAGATACGATTTAATTATTCTTTTCTCAATATAGACCTTCTTGAAAGACATCCAGGTTCTGAAGAGAACACACACATACACCGATCTTAAAGATAGGTGTAATCAAAAACCAACAGTGATTCACATTAACATAGGAGAAAGAGATTTCATTCTTTGTGGCGTCTTTGGAAATAAAGCATCAAAGAAAAACATCTAGGTTTGGTAATTCTAGTAGAATAGTCAGCAGAAGAGTTAAAGTGATATAATGTAATTTCATGGCCAATAAGTCTCACTAATTGCTTGTAGAAATATAATTGTTGAATTATAATTGTGGTGCCTTGTTTCTGAGGCTGTGATTCAGGAAATCTTTTGGTATGGAGGTATGAAATGACAAATGATTTTATGACCTCACATTATGATACATTCATAAACGTCTTAACTCTGTGTGTGTGGGTGGGCTGTGCATAAGATTGGATTTTTTATTGTTGAGAAGCTTAGTTTTGCTTTCGTTTATATACATCATCTGTCTCTATGGATGTTTAATAACACGTGTGATGGAAGACTTACACTTGGATACCCTATTTAGCATCCATAAAATCTCGTGTGTGTCTGTGTATGTGTGTGTGTGTGTGTATGTATGTATACATGTGTGTATATGTGTGTATGTGTGTACGTGCATATGGATGTTTATGCATGTATATGTGTGTGTATGTGTGTATATATGTGTGTGTGTGTATCTGTGTGTGTATGTGTATGCATATGTGTGTGCGTATGTGATAGCATGTGTATGTGAATGTCGTGCGTGTGTGTATATGTATGTATACATGTGTGTGTGTATGTGTTTGTATGTGAATGTGCATGCATGTGTGTATATGTGTGTGTGTGTATCTTTACGTGTGTATGTGTATGTGTTTGCATGTTTATGTGAATGTGTGTGTATGTGTGTGTATATATATGTGTGTATCTATGTGCGTGTGTGTATGCATATATATATATTTGTGTGTATGTGTTTGCATGTCTGTGTGAATGTTTGTGTATGAGTGTGTGTGAGAGAGAGTGTGAGAAACAGAGAGAGAGAGAGAGGGGGAGGGGAGAGAGAGAGAGGGAGAGAGAGAGACAGAGGCAATATACATGTGTGATATGTGTTAGTATACTATGTGTGTTTATGTGTGTGTGTGTGTGTGTGTGTGTGTGTGTGTGTGTGTGTGTGTGTGTGTGTGTGTGTGCATGTCATTTCATGTATGTGTGATATGTATGCATACCATATAGGTTTGTATGTAATATTACATGATTGTGATATATCTTGTAATATCTTCATTCTCATTTTACGTCCCATTTTCCTGCTGGCATAAGGTGTTATGGTTTGATACAGTAATATATGAGTGGATATATATGTGTATATGTAGATTTAGAGGAAGGTTTGTTCTCAGAATTGCCTATTCAAGTGAATAATGATGCAGCCACTCAGGCAATTTATTCAGCAAATACACGATAGACACCCAATCTGGTTTACAGAGAATATATCAAACTTCCATTATACAAATGACAGCCAGGAATGTACTAATGCTCTAGACACACACATACACAAGTGCACACACTTACACATATACACTCACACACATCATTGTCATCATCATCATCATCATCATCATCATCTTCGTCGTAGTCATAATTTAACATCTGTTTTCCGTGTTGGCATGGGTCGGATGGTTTGATAGGAGCTGGCAAGGCTGGAGAGCCGCTTCAGGCTCCAATTGACTGTTCTGCCACCGTTTCTATAGCTGGATGCCCTTCCTAGTGCCAACCTCTTTACAAGAGTGTACTGGGTGCTTTTCATGGGGCACTGTCGACAGTGCTTCTTTCATGGCTCCAGTATGAACGCTTTATACGTGACACTAGCATGAGTGCTATATATGTGACACACACACACACATATATATATATATATATATATATAGTCTTTTATTCTTTTATTTGTTTCAATCATTTGACTGTGGCCATGCTGGAGCACTGCCTTTAGTCAAACAAATCGACCCCAGGACTTATTCTTTGTAAGCCTACACACATATATATATATGCACACACACACACACACACACATATATACACAGACATATATACTTGACAACTGGTGTTGGTTTGTTTATGTTCCTGCAACTTAGTGGTTCAGCAAAAGAGACCAATATGTACCTGACTAAAAAAAAAAAAAAAAAAAGTACTGGAGTGGGCGGAGGTCGATTTGTTCGACCAAACTCTTCAAGGCAGTGCCACAGCATGGCTGCAGTCCAATGACTGAGACAAGCAAATGATAAAATAAGGGATACGGTAACTAAGCCGTGGATCTCCACAACAGAATGAAAGTTTTCATTTTATGATCACAACAACTATATTAGGTCTGTTGCGGCAGGATGGATTTGGCAGAAATTTGACATAAATATTTCACCAACATTCACTGTGTAGGAATAATATGGCTGTTCTGAACATCAAGAATATTTTTAATCTATTTATCTTAAAGCAGTGTTTCCTATGTGTATTACATGACTTTTCACTGATATGTGTCATGTTTAATATTTTTGGTCAAATTTTGGCGAGATTTATCAGCATCATTGTTGATCTTTTGTTCAATAGGCATTTAGTAGCATGGTCTTACTTTCGTATAGTACAAGCACATCCTTCAAAATATGTCATGATGTAATGATCTCATGTCTAAAAGAGATTGTGTTCCTAGTCCAGTATTGACATTATGATCAAGTTACCAAGAAAACATTCCCAAGAATAATATTTGGTCGAAAGCATAATGCTTCTCTGATATATATCATCATCATCTTCATCATTTAACATTCTGCCTGCCATGCTAGCATGGATATATATATATATATACACACACATATAAGCATATATAAATATGTATTTGTATGTATATATGTAATCTATATATATATATATATATATATATATATATATATATATATATATTTGTGTGTATATATGTGTATGTATGGATGGATGCATGGATGCATGTACATATGTATGTATAGTGTAAACTTCATTATTGCAGTGGTGCTAGAAAAAACAGCAATATCAGTAAATGAGATGACCAGAATTCAGCTCTGCATCCTTTCGATTTCAGTTGAATGCTTTTTCAGGTTTTTCAGATTAAACTGAGGACCTACCAGCATTTCTGTCTCCCATTTATGATGTTATAAACCTATCCATGTTTAGTCAGCCATTTAAGTGGCATCCTGCTGGAGATATCCAACTTTTTTCCATTACAGATGGCAAAACATTTAGACACACACATACACACTTGTGCACTATCACACATGTACACACTTGCGTACTATCACATACATTGACACATGATATCTAAGTCTCTGTATGTGTATGATGAATGAATTTAAATGTATCAGAATGTGGGATATATATATATATATATATATATATATATATATATATATATATATATATATATATATGAAGGCGGATGTTAAATCATGAGGATGATAATATATATATATATATATATATGTGTGTGTGTGTGTGTATATATATTTGTGTGTTTGAGTATGGGATTATGTGTTTGTGTGTATATATATATGCATTATTCTACACTTGAGAATAAATTATCATGTCCCTCTCTCTCTCTCTCTCTTTCTTTCTTTCTCTCATTCTCTCTTTCTCTCTCTCTCTCTCTCTCTCTCTCTCTCTCTCTCTCTCTCTACACACACACATATATATATATATATATATATATATATAGCTGATGGGATGTTATACCTTGCCAAAGGTCAGCCTGTAACTATGCAGAGCAAGGTCATCATTCTGTGAGGGATTTTCAAAATACCTGCAGCCACCCTGCAGCCATGGTTGTGTAATAAACTAATGAAAAATTCATTATGACTCCAGCTTCCAATTCAAATAACAGAATTGAATGGCAACAGAGAGTCACAAGAATCCATACAAGCCGTGCGATCGAATGATGATTGTATGCATATATGTTTGTATACATGCATGTGTGCGTGTTCGTGCGTGTGTGTGCGTGCGCACATGTGTGTGTAAGCAAAATTATATAATTATAAGCATGTATATATAGATATTTCCTTGTGCGCGTTTAACTCTATGAATTTCATTGTATATGTTCATACTTATTGATAAGTGTCACAGACACACACAGACACACACTCACACACACACACAAGTATGCAGCTACAGATATACGTCAGATTGGTAAAAATAATATATTAATGACGGGTTTTCTGTGTTGTGCTTGTATTATGCTTTTGTTGTGGAGATGAGAGAACTTTGCCAAAATCTCTTGGCAACTCGCCTCTCCACTGACAGAAAATAGAACGTTCAGTTGGACCTAACTTTTTCATGTTTATTCATTCACTAACAACTTTTAAAAGCTCCTTTCAGGTACTTACACCTGTAATGATCAACGATAGTTATGTTTTTTTGTTTGTTTTTTTTTCTTTAGGAAAAGAATATATTTAAAATGGGAGAACAACCCGACATAACTACAACCCAACTCGGTGTAAAATTTATCAACAAAGTGAAGAAGAAACGTCCATTGAAAAAACACATCAAACCAAAATATGTGAAACGATTGAGTTCGTTTGAGTTGGAATATTCCAAATTAGGTGACAAGCTTCTTCCTGAAAAGAAGTTTATCGATTACATTCTTGTTCACCCCGAGACAGAACTGGTTAACGGTAACGAGGATTGTCGGCAGAAGTTTGAATGCAAACTTTTAGAAGAAGGTTTTCACATTGATAAGGAAGTAATCAATGGCAATGTATACAAAATTATCCGATGTTCGTTCAAAAGGCTGTGTGTCGAAGCTGAAAGGGTGCGGCTTCAAATGCCGCTAAGTCAGGTAATTTGGTGCATCTTTTAATGTTCTTACCTCAAAGTCTTTGTCTTTCGGGGAATATATTAAAGTCTATGATTATCTGCAAGTATCCTCTAATTAGTTACTTCATTATTTAACCATTTTCTGGGGTTGATGTAATTGACTGTCTCCGTCCCCATAAATTCCAGGCCTTGTGCCTATAGCAGAAAGGATTATTTAACCATTTTAAAGAGGGAGGCTGGCAGAATTGTTCAGTGCATCAGATTAAATGCTTAGCAGCATTTCATCCATCTTTATGTTCTGAGTTCAAATTCTGCCATGGTTGACTTTGCCTTTCATCCTTTCAGAGTTGATAAAATTAGTAATAGTTGAGCACTAGGGTCGATGTAATTGACTGCCCTTCCCCTCAAATTTCAGACCTTGTGCTTGTAATAGAAAGAATTATTTAACCACTTTAAAGTTAAGTGTACATTGCATCCTTAATTAAAAACTGTGCAATAAAAGGTAAACTATCTCCAACCATATTTTTTACTGATGCACAACATCTAACCAAAAAGTACCAGGACCGGTGCTTTAAAAAGGGAACTATGGCATTTAGTAGTTCCATTCTAAAACCACACACTTGTTTACACCCATAGTGTCATGTTTACACCCATAATGTCTTTCCATGTATGAATGTATGCAAACATGTTAATATGACTAACCATGCATAATCATATTCCATTCAACACATAAATATATTCTCTAAAAATATACAAGGTGTCCATAATTTACCTTTATAATTGAAAAAATTCAGAAAAGAAATTTAAGATAAGGATAGGTCAGCAGAATTTATTGGCAAAGTTTATTAAAAACATCAGAACATTCGCACGTGGGTTCCATTGGTTGCATGAGACACATCTAGACAATACATTACAATAAATTGTGGAAGTTGTAAAGATAATTTATGAACAGCCTGTATGTTCTTGTGATTTATTTGTAAATACAAAGCCATTTCCCCCCTGTTGCCACTTTTATGTAGCTACTTTACATTGCTGATAATTTACATGAGGATTTTCATTGTCTTTTAAGGGTAAACTGGAAAATTTTGATGATCAAAATTGCTTAACGACTGCATTGTACAATTACTTTGCAACTGATGATACAGGTAAGCTGTCTGACTTTCTTTTTTGATTTTCTAACATAAAGTATGAAATCTATCTGGAATGGTCTGAAATGCTGTTTAACCCTTTTGATACTATCCTGGCTGAAACTGCCTCTGGCTCTCTGTAGTACAAATGTCTTGTTTTCATAAGTTCTGAATTAAAATCTTCCACCAAACCTTAGTTACAATTTTTGTTCCTAACACTAGCTTAATGATAAAGTTATTTTACTAAATCCTCTGTTATATTTAAAATTAATTATTATCATCATCATCATCATCATCACCACCATCATCATCATCACCACCACCATCATCATCATCATCATCATCATCATCATCATCATCATCATCATCATCATCATCATCATCATCATCATTATTATTATTATTATTATTATTATTATTATTATTATTATTATTATTATTATTATTATTATTATTATTATTATTATTATTAAGGTGGTGAGCTGGCAGAATTGTTAGCACACCAGGCAAAATGCTTTGCAGCGTTTCATCCATCTTTACGTTCTGAGTTCAAATCCTGCCAAGGTTGACTTTGCCTTTCATCCTTTTAGGAGGGTCGATGAAATAAGTTCCAGTTAAACACTAGGGTCATTGCAATTGACTTACTCACCACCCCCACTCAAATTTCAGGCGTTGTACCTGAAGCAGAAAGGATTATTATTATTATTATTATTATTATTATTATTATTATTATGGTGGCAAGCCGACAGAATCATTAGCACGCCAGACAAAATGCTCAGCAGCATATCGTCCATCACTATTCTCTGAGTTCAGATTCTGCCAATGTCGATTTTGCCTTTCATCCTTTCATCCTTTCAATGAAAAAGTACCAGTTGAGCACTGGGGGTGAAGTAATCAACTTACCCCCCCCCCCCTCGAATTGCTGACTTTGTGCCAAAATTTTATCCCATTATTTTACAATTACTACTACTACTACTACTACTACTACTACTACTACTACTACTACTACTACTACTATTTCTTGCTTTTTTATTTTAAAGAATTGGTAACACATTTTATATGTTAAATACTTTTCTACATTTTTAGTCCAAATCTCACCATGAGCATCTTTAATTCACATCCTTTGGGAATACTGAAATATGTAATGGTTATGAACTATGGTCCATTTTGATTAATTAACATTTCTTCATAACAAATCTTGTAGAATTGTGAGATGTTCTTCTCTTTGTTTCTTATATTCCACATTAGTTGATTACGTGAGTGCACCATTCATCATGGAAAAAATTCATTGGTTTTATTGCTATGAAGATCCATCCCAATTCTTCCGCCCAGCACTTCGGTCACTTTTGGTAAGTAGAACGAAACCTAATCAAGTTCTATTTTGTTATTGTTTTACAACTGAAATTTTTGTTTTATTTCTAATTAGATTCTGTTAATTTATCAGGATAAATGTCTTGCAATGTTTAGTTGTCAGATCTTTGTTTCATAAAAGGAAAACCATTATTACACTCAGGAACCTTTGCTTAGACATTTGGTTTTCTGCCGAGTCAAAAGAAGCCAAATATTATTCAAAGAAAACTGTCCTTGTATTTGTGAGTTTTAAATTTCTCAGATATTCCATATTTTGAGGTTAAACAGCCATTCTACTGTGAAGAATGTTGTCAATACATTGGTAATATTTTGATAATTCCAACAAATGTATTTAAATTTTCTTCTGGTTCCACTGCTATTTCAAGATAACCTTACTGTTGTAAAGTGAGTTCCTTCCACTGGTGTGATGTGTGACTGCCGTTGTACTGTAGTTGCTGTTTTATGCTAGTAGCCACAATAGTTACTAGTCATAGGATACCGTTGTATCTCTTCATACCAGAATAGTAATACACTAACTTCTTCTGTCTTACTATCGCTGATAGTTCCACTAGACACCAAGTGGAAGTGTCAACTTTCAATGCTTCAGCTCTCAACCCTCTCTTGACGACCAGCTACTAGTCTATTTTACTTGGCTTGATGGCTCTTCTTTGCATGATAAATTAACAAATGTCTCAGTCATTGTCCCTATGAGGCCCAATGCTTGAAAGGAGCTCGTGATAGCTTCAGTTATCATCAGGAGAAGAGCTTACAATATTTTAAAAAATAGCTCCTGTAGTTTCTTAATGAGGCAAAACGTCTCTGATGTTTATTTCCCCTGTAATGTATTATGATGCGTCTAATAGCTTTTGGACAATACGTTTATCATAGTGTTTATATGAAAGATGTAGACTTACAGTTTAAAAAAAAATTTTTTTAGCAGTAATGGTTTAGCAATTTGCAATGTAATAATTTGTTACAATTCTTGTCTGTCTTTTATAGACACATCTTATTTTAATCAGTCTGGATTATAGAGATGAGAAAAGCCATTCAGAGAAAGACCAATCAGAGAAGGACCAATCAGAGAAAGATTTAAGAGGTAAGATATAGTTTTATATATGCACACACACACACACACACACACACACACACACACACACACACACACACACACACACACACACACACACACACACACACACACACACACATACTGTATATGCAAAAAAAAAATCTAATAATGATAATAATTGCAAAATTTATCTTAAAGTATAAGTGGAAATCTGCAGTATGAACAAGTTTCATACAAGTGGTCACTAGTCGGTGCTGAGCTCACACATGCTCTCCCAACAAATGCACCTTTTGCTCGCTAGGGGACAAACACAGACACATACACACACATAAACGCGCACACACACACACACACACATACACACACACACACACAAACACACATATATATACGACGGGCTTCTTTCAGTTTCTGTCTACCAAATCCATTCACAACGCTTTGGTTGGTCTGAGGCTATAGTAGAAGACACTTGTCCAAGGTGTAATGCAGTGGGACTGAACCTGCAACTATGTGGTTGGGAAGCAAAATTTTTACCACACAGCCACGCCTGCGCCTTATACATATAATTGGTGCATAGATAATTATCTGTGTGCATATCTGTATTATAAATGTGTGTGCCACTGGGCGTGTTTTTGTGTGTATCGATTGCTGTCCAGGCTCAGGTAAAAAAATTTGCAAAGTGCCTAAGGGAAATAACTCTTGTTTTTGTAAATGAGTTGTTTTCCATGAAATTCCGTATCGATATCCTAGAACACGGTGAGAATTTTTCAAATGAAGTTCGATTTATGAAAGAAGAGAAAGAAAAGTGTGGTGTGGCTGTCATTCATTCCCACGTGTAATACTTCATCATCGATCTACCCGATTTAATGATGTAGGCCGACTGAGGAAATATTTCTATCGTCATGGTCATCCCTATCATCATCATCATCATCATCACCAGTCCCGTATCAGCTTGCATGGGTTGACTGGGTCTTCTCCCTCTCTGTGTCTTGTCACTTGTTGCGGACAAACAGATGATGCATACTTCATCGAGGACTGACTTAGTATTTCTATCCTGGTCAGTTTGTTTGTCTGACTGATAGGATGAGCAGTCAGTTGGTTGAAGTTAATTCAACAAATCGTTAGGTTATTTGCATTACAGACAAAGTCATTTCAAGCGCCAGTCTGGGGGTACTGGTATCTGCCATGCTTGGATGATGCTTTTTACATGCTACCGGCATGGGAGCCAGTCAGTGGGTACTGGCATTGCCATGTTCGGATGGTGCTTTTTATGTGCCACCGGCATGGAGGCCAGTCTGGGGGTTCTGGCATTGGCCATATTTGGCTGGTGCTTTTTACGTGCCACTGGCATGGGGGCCAGTGTTACATATGCAAAAATAATTCTGTTGCCATATTGCCCATGACAAATTCAAGCTTATTATTCTTTAATAGATTCTGACTGTCTGAACTACTTCACTTATTTTTACGTCTGTAATGTTCACCTGCTGCAGTGTTGTTACCCATCCAGAAGAAATTGTTTCTGTGTTATTTGCTTATGAGGAATTTGGATGAGTAATTAGCCAATGCTGGTAATACTGATAATTAAGAGGAAGACAAAAATAGAAAAAAATGTGTGTCTCTTCAAAGTATTTCAATGAAATTTTGGAGTTCATTCTTCAACCATATTCACATTAAACATTAGACCTCCTTGTTTCTTCTTCATTTGTGCTTCCTCATTTATGCCGGTGCCTCTAATTGCTGACAAGACCAATTTTTGCGAGGAACGACTGGTCACAAGTGTCATATCTGATGGCTGGTAGAGGTCTTGTTTTGGGTTGTCAGGTCGTTCATTATAAATGTTAACTGTCTTTATTTCTTTTGTGATGTGACACCATTTTGTTCTGTCTTCTGCAAGTTACTCTCAAGATTTAGGGTTGATGTTGGTGCTCTTTACTGTCTCCATTTATCTTTGTAGTGTGGCATGGGGTAGCCACATGATCCCTTACTGGTACTGAGTTTGCTGTTGAGAATTTGAGATGGAATTCTGGTGCTATTCATCTGGTGGATGTGAACTGGCCATTTGAGGTGAAGTTTGATAATTATGGCTTCAGTGCTATTGGTTTAGGTCCATCCAAGGACAGCAAAGTCATTTCATTTGATGTTCATAAGTGATTGCATGAGTATATATATATATAGTAATTATTGTTGATGCTTGTTTATTATTTTAGATGAGTATTTTTTACTTACTTTTTCTGTTTTATTCTTCAAATTTAGGTTTGCTTTATTTACTAAAACATGAAGTGTATCATGATTCTTTTATCCTGCATGATGACATCGATGAACTGGAACAGAAAACAGTTGAAAGTCAGAAATCTTCAGAAGACAAAACATCCAGTGATACAAAAAGTGAATCGTATGGGCATGTCTGTGATTCTCGTCACACCATTTCTAAAAGATGGACAGTTTTCTGGAAGTTTCAACCGCTTTGGAAAATTCGAAATTATTTTGGGGAGAAAATAGCATTCTATTTTGCTTGGACTGGTATGCTAATGACTTCGCTATGGTTTCCAACTTTATTTGGAATTTTTATATTTTGTTATGGTCTGAACTTAAGGTAAGGCATCTTTGATAAAATCTTATTTATTCATTTGTTTGTTGATTTTTTTTTTCTTAACTAAAATGAATACATTGGAATTTTAACTCTGAATTTTTTATTCAGAATCCTAATTGCCACACCCTTGAAAATAATTTTAACAGCATCTCAGCAACTGTTTCTAATAATTAAACAGCTTTCTTAATTTCCATATTCTTAATTACTTTAGTCACTGCTTTCATACAACTGACTCCATTTTTGATCCTTTTCTGGGGTAGATTCTTTTCTGGAGTAGATTCTTTTCTGGGGTAGATTCTTTTCTGGGGTAGATTCTTTTCTGGGGTAGATTCTTTTCTGGGGTAGATTCTTTTCTGGGGTAGATTCTTTTCTGGGGTAGATTCTTTTCTGGGGTAGATTCTTTTCCCTATCTCATCCCTAATCTTTATTCAACAATCTCTCAGAGTGACACTTTATGCTTCTTTCTTTTTCTTGTAATTATATCCAAGAGTGTTGATATCATTTTGAATAATTTTCTTCTTAATGACGGTCTTGTTCATTTTGATACATTTTCTTGTTTTCAATGCGGGTGATGTGACTGACGTTCTTCTTGAACAACTGTCAGTTGACGCCTGCAACATAAGACAAGGATGTGGTGGTGGGTATTCTGGAGGAAGGACAAGGGAATAGTAAAGTTAGTGCAATACTTTGACAGGGTTGTCGACACTATAAGGGTAGCAATAAGAGGGGAGATGGCAGAGTCAGGTGGGCCTGAGTAACAGTGATACAAGGTCAGCTGGCTTTGAAGAATACCTGCTATTGTAGTAATGATAAGAATGGCAGAGTAGTGAGATAGCAGGTCTGCATACAACAGGTTGGGTTGAAGGGTGTTGCTTGTGAGCGACTTCATGTTAATCAGTCCTTTTTGTGAATGTAGCCCACAACGCAAATTTAGATGTTATTGAACAGTAAATATAGGTACTATTTTTACTAACGGTGGGTACTATTTTATAGCAAATGCAGGTACTACTTTATAACAAATGAAGGTACCATTATATAGTAAATGAAGGTACTAATACTTAATGGCAAACTGAGGTACTACTTTACTGTAAACATAAGTGGTACTTATAGAAATTGTAGGAACTACTCTAACCCTTTCATTACCAACCTGGCTGAAACCAGCTCTGGCTCTGAGTACAAATGTCTTGTTTTCATAAGTATTGATTTAAAATCTTCCACCAAACCTTAGTCGCAATTTATGTTCCTAACACTAGCTGAATGATAACCAAGTTATTTTACAAAATTCTTTGTTATATTTAAAGTAATTGAAAGAAACACAGAGCATCTCAAAATAAATACAGTAACGAAAGAGTTAAGGTAAATCTAAATACTACTTTATAGTCAATCAATTTATATCGTAAATATAAATGCTATCTTATAGTAAGTGCTGGTACGAGATTATAGTAAATGTATGTACTATTTTATGATAAATATAGATTCTAACTTATCAAAAATCTAGGAGCTGTTTTATAGTAAATATATGTACATTTTGTTATAAATTTAGGTGCTTTGCTATTACAAATGTAGGCTCTTTTTGTAATAAAAGTTATTTAAAAAAAAAAATACAGGAACAGATGAATTTCTTCTTCAACTGATTAAAGGCTCAAATAGGGTTAATTACTTAATGCACCAAATAATTTTTGTTCATCAGGTGTTCTCAGACTGATCTCTGGTAAGTTGATTTCTTTCAGGTCATGAAAATTAGTATTTAGTGATGTTTGATTCTCTCTCTTCCATTCCATTGCATGCTTTGTTGTAGTTTCCTTTGTTTGTTCTAGATAAATGTAGTAAATAACCTCACTCTATGCATATATGTGTGTATATATATATATATATATATAAAGATATGTGAGTTTTTGTGTATGAGAGTGTTTGTGGAGCATATATACACAATCGGGTTCTTTATAATAAGTCCAAGGGAAATTTTATAGTAAGTGAATTATATTACAATGAAATGACTTCAGAGAATAATTGGTAATAATTTAATTAACTCTTAGGAGGATAAATGGTGAAGCATGTTTGAAGTATCGGAGTGGAAGCTGCAAAGTCTCCAGTCTGACTTTCTGTTACCGCAACTATGAGCAAGAAACCTACTGTCTCGATCATTGATGGATGACCTGAGATTATAGTTGAGAGGAAAAGAGTAGTTGTAATATCTACATCAATTGAATGAGCAACAGTAAATTGAACAGATTCAGCTGTAGACGGTTTACAGAAAACTTCTTCCTTACTATTGTTGCCTTTCTTTCAGGCCTTCTTCTCTCTCAGTCTATTTCTCTCTATCAGTCTTTCCTCTCTATCAGTCTAATTCTTTCTCTATTAGTCTGTTTCTCTCTACTACTCTTTCCTCCCTATTAGCCTTTTTCTCTCGACTACTCTTTCCTCTGTTTCTCTCTACTACTCTTTCCTCCCTATTAGCCTTTTTCTCTCGACTACTCTTTCCTCTGTTTCTCTCTACTACCTTTTCCTCCCTATTAGCCTTTTTCTCTCTATTACTCTTTCCTCTCTATTAGTCTGTTTCTTTCCTCCCTTTTACTTACTTTCTCCTCAATAGCATGGACAGGAGCATTTCTGAAAATTTTGATATTTGCTTCTGAATTGTTTCAAGTAAAACAACAAAAACTACTACTGCTCAGCGCAGGCATGGCTTGCTTTGCAACCACGTGATTTTGGGTTCAATCCCAGTGCATGGCACCTTGGCTAAATCTCTTTTACTATAGCTCAGGACCGACCAATGCCTTATGAGTAAATTTGGTAGATGGGAACTGTGTCGAAGCCTATCAAATATATATATATAAATATATATATATATATATATATATATATATACATACATGTATGTATGACTGTGTGTTTGTGTTTGACCTGCCCTGCCTCTTGATGACTGGTGTTGGTTTGTTTACATCCCAAGCAGTTCAGCAAAAGAGACCAATAAAATATCAAACTTTAAAAAAAAAAAAAGATCATTCAATTCACTTTGTTCAGCTCAACCCACCAAGGCAGTGCTCCAGCATGGCCGCAGTCCAATGACTGAAAAAAGTAAAAGATAAAAGATACTACAACTGCCGCCGCCGCCATCGCCACTGCCTTTTGGGTTCAAATTTTGACACAAGACCAGCAATTCTGAAGGGTAGATTTGGTCAATGACATCACCCCCCCCCGATCCCACTACAGGACTGGTATTTCATTTTACTGAGCCCTGTGTCATGAGTAACTACTCAGGATATGCAATAGGCATTAATAAAGTAGTAACAACAAAAGGTCTCATATATATTTAATTCAAATTATGATGAACGTAAACAAACAAACAAAGTTTGCTTTTAGAAGCGTTGAGATGTCTTAGAAAGTTACAGAAGTGATTTTAAATTCTCAAACGCAGGATAATGCTAATAATATAGCCTGAACAGGATAAGCTACCCCTATTTTGCAGAAAAAAGTGTGGGCAGCCAGCTATCAGTATATGCATTATGTGTGTGTGTGTGTGTGTGTGTGTGTGTATCAGCATATGCATTATGAGTGTGTCTCTGTGTGTGTGTAAATATATATATATATATATATATATATATATATATATATATATAGAGTTATTAATATTTCTAAGTCTCTCTAAAGGAGACTACGGCAGCGGTACTGGAAATTAATAGTTATCGCCAAGCCAACATGGCAGTCCCAAAATTAGGACGAAAGCTGCCGTGAATTAGCTCCAAGAAGCCATCGCCTCTAGCTAGCTATGTGACACACGAAACCTGTGTCCTTTATAACCTTCGAACAGGGGAGGTCAGCAGTGTCCCCCTGCTGGTTTGGCATCTGCAGACTAGACTAGTTTCAGGGTGTTGCCCCTTGTCAATGCAGAGTAGCCAAGCCTTAGCCAGGCGGCGCTGCTGACCATCTGCTCGAAGGTTATTTATCTAATTTCAGTGGAATCTATCCACTGGTTTTCAGAAATAGAGTTATTAATATTTCTAAGTCTCTCTAAAGGAGACTACGGCAGCGGTACTGGAAATTAATAGTTATCGCCAAGCCAACATGGCAGTCCCAAAATTAGGACGAAAGCTGCCGTGAATTAGCTCCAAGAAGCCATCGCCTCTAGCTAGCTATGTGACACACGAAACCTGTGTCCTTTATAACCTTCGAACAGATTTTATATATAGATAGATAGATAGATAGATAGATAGATAGATAGATAGATACATACATACATACAGACAGACAGACAGACAGAAATATGTGTACTTATATATGATATATGCATAAATAAGCATATATATATAAGCATCTATCAGAATGAAATGAAATACAAGTCAAATGGGTTGCAAAAACATCTTGATAAACATATTTATGTAAACAAACATAAGCACTGATATATTTTCAATATGGTAAATATACACATATGTAATCTTATACAGCTGTATTTGTACACACCCACATATATGTATCTAGATTCACTATTATTAATTTAGATCCTCACATGACGCAAATGTCTCTGATAATTAGTTTAGCCATTAGAATCAAATGATGCAATGCACCTGCGCACATTGCACACACTTTAAGCGATAATTTTGACACTGAGCAAAAGGCAGAAATCTTTCTGTTTTTCTGACACCAGATTTAATGTATGTTGGATTTTTCACCCACTGCACATTGTCAGACAACAGTCACGTGTAACTGTATATACATGCATACATTTTTCTCTTTGAAAATCTAAGAGAAAGAGGGTAACTCTAGATAACTGCTTTGAAACCACTGGCTTTATACCTAGATTATAAATTCACAATTAATGCAATTAATAACAAGAGCACTCAGAGAGCGCAAACCTCTGCCAAGGCCACACCAATGGTCCTCACAACGATTAGCCAAAGATGATTTTTAAAATGAGAATATCTGAAATAAACCCAAGTGCTCTCAAAAATGAGAATACTGAAAATGAACCCAACTGCTCTCAAAAATTAAGTTAAAAAAATGGAAAAATAATCCAGAATGCTTGTCTGGTATCAGATCAATCCCAAAATCTAATCAGTTTGTGCTAGTCATGAAGCCAAACATCCCTGAAAGTTTCATCCGAATCCATCCAGCAGTTCTTGAGATATCTTGTCCATGGACAAACAAACAAACAAACATGACTGAAAACAATAACTCTGCCTTTCGCTAAGGTAGAGGTAATTAATGCACTTGATTTTGTGAGTAAATGCCCAAGTGAAAGAATTCTTGATTACAAATTGGAGAGCTGTGGTTGAGAACTGATGGTACAGAGACAAGAGAGGACAAGTAATAAACATTATCGAAGCTCCTCCACTGGAAGACAGAGATTCCTTCTGAAGAAAAGTTTGGAGCAAAGAGAAGGAATTGAATCAGGATGTTCAGTGGCTGCAAGGAAGAAATGCAGAGAATTCTTTGCCTCTGCTTTACGCCAAGAGATACAGTATCAATGGTGAAACTCTTGCGACTGTAATTCAAAAGACATCAAGGACGGTTGGGTGGGGGTCAGTTTTATGGGGATGGCATCTTTGGGTCTGCTGTATAAGCCTGTTTTGGAGTGGAGGGGTGGGACACACTCTTGCTACACGACTGTGTGTGGTGTGTGGGAGTTGTATGTGTGTATTAATGTCTTGGCATCATGTGGTAATTGCAAACAAGCATCACCATCTTACAGGCATAGCCCTTCATTTCTGATCTCCCATAAAGCATGTATGTCTCACTATGAGGAAATATTACTGTGCTTGGAAACAGGCGAGGGTTGGTGACAGGAAGAGTATTTAGCCACAAAAAATCTGCCTCAGTGAATTCCATTCAATTGATGTGAGTGCGGAAAGTGGACTTTAAAAAGATGATGATGATGATGATGATGATGATGATGATGATGATATTATGTATATGTACATCTAAATATATATGAATATCTATCTATCTATCTATCTATCTATCCATCTATCTATCTATCTATCTATCTATCTATCTATCTGTATGTATGTACATGTGTGTATGTGTGTGTGTGTGTGTGTGTGTGTGTGTGTGTGTGTACTGAAATGGAAAGTAAAAAAAAAATTGTGCCTGAGTCTAACATCAAAACATTACCCATTTATGGAATTATTCTTTGAATTCCATGTATCAAATATTAGCAACTTCATAATGAATTCATTTACTTTTTATATTTAACTCTGAATATTCCTTTTTTAACTTAGAAATATTTATTCTTCTTGCCACTATAATCCTTGCCTATATGAGGCAGCATGTTCTTGAGTTCCATATATTTTCTATCAGATTGTAAAAGCGAGACGCCTTAGCTTTGAATTCTTTAGATATAAACAGAAAAACCATATTTCTTTAATTATAAGATCTTTGAAAATAATATCAAAGGATTTCTCTTTCATTATACTTGCATCGTGTAATAGGAATGCTGTTTTGATTTTACAATTGAAATAAATATATTCAATCATTGGAATCAGTGTTTTCTCCTTTTCTCTACATATCTTGGCATGCACAAACTCTTTGTGTTTTTATTACTGGGTAACATGTTTTTTTTAAACTTTTGATTTTGAAAATTCTTATTGCCTTTTATGTTTTTTTTCTTTTAATAAATAAATGTCTGAATAATAATGATTTATAACATTGGCAATAGGCTGAAGAAGGTCCCATTTCTTGACTGGTACATATTTAATTGATTGCAGAAGGATTAACAGCTTGAGTTGAAACGACATTTGTGCAATGGACATGTGTATGCATTTGTGTACACACACACACACACTCACACAAACACACACATACTTACACACACACACAAACAAACAAACATGAATTGTTGAAACAGAAGGCAAGATAGCAATGTGTTAAATGGTGCATGGCATCACCAGTGCTCTTTTATTTTTATCCCAAAAGTGATAGATGGCAAAAATTTCTCACTATTTCTGACTTTCTGTTCATTGTTGGACAATATATGATATGATGCTTCTCAACTAAACATAAGCTTCATCAATTTGAACATTTGTTGTATAAAGTGACTCCATAAGAAAGAGTGTGAGATAAATCTCTAGTTTAAGTTGAACAGAAAATAATCATCTAATTAATTTTTATCTAATTATGAATAATTTTCTTTTTCAGTATTGGCCTCACTAACAGCAGTGGTTTTTATAACGAAACATCAACAATTGACCAGTAAGTAGACTTTGAGAATTGTTGAGGTTGTTATTACTGTCTTTGCACTCGCAGTTCCATCTCAATCACCCTCACCAGCAGCAGCTGATGGGAATAACAGGAGGAGAGTATTAATTGCTGCCTAGCTTTTGTTCAGTGCACATCCCGGCTTGATTTCATTGTGCCTTGTCTTGAATTTTCTATGGGGTGAAAAATAGTTTCAGCTTATGAGCATTTCAGGTGATGAATGGCCCAAAGGAATGAATTGAATTCGTAAACTGAGGTTCCACTATATTTGAGGTCCCTGGATGAGACTTGGAACAACTTATGTAAAACAACAACAACAACAATTACAGCAACAACACCACAGTATCAGAGACTAATAATAATTACAATGTCGGGAGCATGGGTGGGATGATTTTTGAAATTTTGGACATTTGCATATTGTTATAGAGGAAATTATTGTGCATCTTGGTGGCCCTTGTTAGACCCTTTTATTTCAAGTTATGAAGGGAGTTTGTTGTTAACCAGGCAGTTGAGATGTTATGTTCCTTGTCGTGGAGTATAACATGGCTCAGTGGTTAGGGTATTTGGCTCATGGTTATAATGTCGTGAGTTCCATTCCCAGTGGCATGTTGTGTCCTTGAGCAAGACACTTCATTTCCTACTGTTCCAGTCCATTCAGTTGGCAAGAATTAGTTGTACCTGTAATTCAAAAGGGCCAGCCTTGTCACATTCTGTGTCATGCTAAATCTCCTTGAGGACTACTTTAAGGATATTTATGTCTGTGGAATGCTCAGCCACTTGCACATTAATTTCGTGAGCAGGCTGTTCCATTGATTGGATCAACTGGAAGCCTCAGTGTTGTGACTGACAGAATGCCAGTTAACGCAAAGTCTGAGCTCGTCATCATGTTGTTAGATACTCATTGCCTTACCTCTCCTCTCATTGTACTGTTTTCCTCTCAAATTCAGCATTATCAATCCCAAACTTGTCAACATCAATATAAAATTCGTCAGTGTCAGACTCAATTTCTTTATCATCAAAATCCAATTACATTGTCATCAACTTTAATTTTATGACATCGTTAGAAAGACCTGTGTCTCATATCAGTTTGCAAGCTGTCACCCTGTATTTTATATACAGCAAGCCGCTGAATAGCACAACCAATCATTGAATGATGACGGGAATATCATAAGAGGGACCTGTCTTTCATGTTTGTTCACGGTGCCTCCTTTTCTGTCTCTGTTGTTGAAGAGGTGATAACTACTCTGAAAAGCATGTATCCCAGTCTGGTTAGGGAATGCTGTGAACTGACTCTGTGTATTTACACCTATTTGTCTACAGCGAGAAATTTTCTCCATCACAAAATACAGCCAATGGCTTTTCTTGCAGGCTTGAATATGCTTCAAGTATATTTTGAACTGGGAACAAGGTTGAAATGATAATGATGTCCAAATATTTTGACCTATGTTTGGGTGAATTTTAGATTTTTTTCCTTTTTCACATTTCAGGATTAAAAGGACTATGAATGATGTCCTACTGGTGATCAGGGAATCTTTTGATAATAATATAACCCCTTACTTTGCCTTAATCATCTGTTTGTGGGGTAAGTATAAATATTTCTGATTATATGGAAGAGATATGCATTCCTAATAAATAGTTAATTAATAATGATTTCAAATTTTGGCACAAGGCCAGCAATTTAGGTGGAGGGGGTGGTAAGTAAATTACATTGACCCCAGTACTCAACTGGTACTTAATTTATTGACCCTGAAAGGATGAAAGGCAAATGTGACCTTGGCAGAATTTGAACTCAAGGTGTTAAAATGGACGAAATACAGCTAAACATTTTGCCTGGCATGCTAACAATTCTTTCAACTCAATGTCTTGAATGAATAATTAATATTAATTAATCTTAATTAATCTAACGAAAAGGATTTACAGTATTTTGTTCATTCTCTCCAACAATCTGAATTATAATTCTGCCCCAAGGTTTATCTTCATTTTCATCCTTTGGGAGTCTTTATACACTATATTCAGTGGTTGCCAGGAGACTAATGGGGCCCACCCGCAACTACAAGGGGGCCCACCCGCAACTACAAGGGGGCCCACCCGCAACTACAGTGCTATCATTTAATTTTTTTTCTGTTAAAAGTATTCTTTTCAACCGTCTACAAACACAGCCAGGCTGAAATAATTAATGCATTCTTCCAGGAGTGAATAAAAAATTCCCAAACTTGAGGGGATGGGTTCCTTAGATGCTAACATGGGCCCCCCCCATATATGGATTCTAATGGCAGAGGGACCCACTTGCCATCAGGCAAGCTGGCAACCTGGTCAGTCCGCCACTGATTATATAATAAAAAGACTATTTTGATGGCTTAGTGTCAACTTTTGTGGAATAATTGTTGGTTTCAGAAAGAAAGAAAAAAAAGAAATATTTAGAAATATTTAGGTACAGATTTAAAATCTGAATTGAAGTGTCCTACACTCTCTTTTTCTTATTAAATTCCAGGCACGATATTTATGGAAGCATGGAAGAGAAAGTCTTGTGAGTTGGCCCACCAGTGGGACGTTCATAACTATGAATTTCTTGAACCCAACAGACCGGAATTCAATGCACCAAAAATATATCAAGTAAGTTTCTAAAATGGTAATTATTTCTCTTTTATTGAAAAAAAAACCATCCTCATCATTGCGTTCACTAGCCTGGCAAACCTCCTCCTGCATGTGTGAAAATATACGACTTCTTAAAATGCCTGTTCTTTTTTTTTTTTTAAAGGTATTCGAATTGTGGCCATTCCACCCTTTAAAAGCAATCCGTTCGTGACTCCCTTGTTTTTCAAATGAATTCCAAACCTTACCACCCTGTCTTCTTTAAAATGTTCCAACCGTGACCATCCCATCTTTTAAACAATTTTTCAACGTTAACCATGACGTTTTTACGTGAAAATCTCCCTTTTTGTTGCACTTTTCGAAAAAAAAAAAAAAAAAGAAAAAGCAAATGGACACATTGAATAATGTGGTCCAGGGTCCATTATTTGACATTTTGAAAAAATTTAGTGGTCAATGATCAATTGCTTTTAGTCACGAGTCTGTTAGATGAGAACTAACTTTGGACTTTTGGGCTAAATAACAATGTAATAACTGACGCTAGATCCGTGTATGTATGCGTGTGTGCCCGCGCGTGCTCTCTTATATATTGAAGAATGTATGAAGGGCGATCTCTTGAAGTGTGAATATCACATTTTCACGGGTCGTACTTGTTGACGAATAATTTCATTCTATTCTACACTTTATTATTTTACATTCTCTATGTTATAGTGCATCTGAGCACTGTAAACAACAATTTCTTTCATATATATATATATATATATATATATATATATATATATATATATATATATATATCAGCGATTTTCAATTTCTGTAAATTTACTGTTATGTGCACAAGGGGAACAACTCTTGATAATCTTCGGGGAATTAACTCCATCTTAAACTTTTTTTTTTCTTCGATTTGCTTCGGAAACTATTCTTTCATTATTTTAATCATATGATTACTTTAGGGCGGCGCGCTGGTAGAATCTTTAGCCCGCCATAGAAAATCTGCCTAAGCAAGTTATGTCTGATCTATGTAAGCTAAGAAGATTAGACATTAAAACAATGATGATGATGATGATGATGATAGTTCATGGCTTCTAAATCCTTCCTTAGATGTTTAGCTTTAAATCAAGATTAATTACAGATAAATACTTGGTTTACTTTAAATCTAAATGTTTATAATTTTTTACTTTCATGTTATTCACCAAGAAATTCTACTATTACCCAATGTGGGATCGATTCTTCAAATATCTGTGCTCAGGGTCAGTGGTTCTTTTTATGGTAAGTAAAACCAGCTTAAATCATATTTCTAATTCTGTTGATTAGTGTGTGCACGTGCTTGTGCATCTAGCAGGTGTCTTGCATTTATATTTAGGCATTTTTAACTTTAAATGAATTGTGTTTTCTAGCATACAAATCGCCATTGTATACAGTAGGAGTGGCTGTGTAGTAAGTCCGCTGCCCTAACCACTGGGCCATTGTGCCTCCACCTATATATCTATATCCTGTGCTTATATGCTTCCTTGCTTGTATTTATAGCTATCTTTTTTCTGTATGAAGGGAATACTTACTGTCCAAGATCATAGTGATATTTTGTTTCATTTCAGGTGTGTTTGGTCGGAGCCAGCGTCATTGGTGTGATTGTGTACCGTGTTATCATGTCAATCGAATACAGTGACAATGTGACAGAAATCGAAGGCTTCATGATAACCACCATTGCATCATCCTTCCTCAATGCTGTTTCCATTCTTCTGCTGGGAACTGTAAGGACTTTTCGATAATATTACACTCTGAAGGAAATGTTAGAGATACTCTCATAATCATTGAATGATCATTGAATAACTATGCAATACTGAAACAGAAATAGCTAATGTAATTAAGCATCATATATGTATATATGTATATATATATATATAAAAGTTCATAGTTCAATTTTCTGATGTCGTAGAAACAAGAGCATAAGTCCTTAGGTGTACTCTTGTCTCTACAACTTCGGAGAGTTGAACTATGAACTTTTACACTTCTTTTTTCTTCTTTCTCTCCATCTCCTTATTCTTTTACTCCCTTCCTTTATTTCATCATCTCATTAATATAAACCATTTTCATTTTCCTTATTTTTTCCCTATTTGTCTCTGATGACAGAATATCTCATACTCAGGGATATCCCAGAAACAGCTGTAAGATTTTGAATTTCTTCCTCTAATAATATTGTATACGACTTGGAGATGTTTGCCTTGCCTTAGTGTTTGCTGTCCTGTTTAACAATTATATATCTGCTGCATCAGAAATCTGCAATGGCTCTATAACTACTGTCTCAGCTATAACCTTTGAGCTCTAAAAATCCGTACCTAATCATATATATCACTTTGTGTATATATATATATATATATATATATATATATATATATATATGTATGTATGTATGTGTGAATGGATGGATGGATGGATGGATGTGTGTTGCGTTACTATTTCTGTATCATGACCTGATGGGATAGCTGTAAATAAGTGTCACCATTATACAAGCAGTGTCCTTCATTTTCAGTCTTCCATGATAACACATGCCTGGGCTTAGGAAATTTGCCTCAATGTATTCTATCTGACCCATACAAGCATGAGAGATTAAGTTGATGCAATTATATATATATATATATCATCATCATCATCATCATCGTTTAATGTCCGCTTTCCATGCTAGCATGGGTTGGACGATTTGACTGAGGACTGGTGAAACCGGATGGTAACACCAGGCTCCAGTCTAATTTGGCAGAGTTTCTACAGCTGGATGCCCTTCCTAACGCCAACCACTCAGAGAGTGTAGTGGGTGCTTTTACGTGTCACCCGCACAAAAACGGCCACGCTCGTAATGGTGTCTTTTATGTGCCACCCGCACAAGCCAGTCCAGGGGCACTGGCAACGATCTCGCTCAAAAATCCTACGGGAGCCAGTCAGGCGGTACTGGCAACGGCCACGCTCAAAATGGTGCATCTCATGTGTCACCCGCACAAGAACCAGTCCAGGGGCACTGGCAACGATCTTACTTGGCTTGCCGGGTCTTCTCACGCACAGCACATTTCCAAAGGTCTCGGTCAGTAGTCATCGCCTCGGTGAGGCCCAATGTACGAAGGTCTTGCCTCACCACCTCAGCCCAGGTCTTCCTGGGCCTACCTCTTCCACAGGTTCCCTCAACTGTTAGGGTGTGGCACTTTTTCACGCAGCTATCCTCCTCCATTCTCACCACATGTCCATACCAGCGCAATCGTCTCTCTTGCACACCACAACTGATGCTTCTAATGTTCAGCTTTTCTCTCAAGATACTTACACTCTGACGGGTATTCACATTGACATTACACATCCAACGGAGCATACTGGCTTCATTCCTTGCGAGCTTACGTATGTCCTCAGCAGTTACAGCCCATGTTTCACTGCCATGTAGCTTGGCTGTTCGTACGCATGCGTCATACAGTCTGCCTTTTACTCTGAGTGAGAGTCCCTTTGTCGCCAGCAGGGGTAAGAGCTCTCTAAACTTTGCCCAGGCTATTCTTATTCTAGCAGCTACACTTTCAGTGCACCCACCCCCACTACTAACTTGGTCGCCCAGATAGCGGAAGCTATCGACTACCTCTAGTTTTTCACCCTGGAATGAGATAGAAGTTGTTTCCTGTTTGTTTACAGTCTTTATTGCACCTGAACATCTGCCACAAACAAAAACTAACTTGCTAGTTAACCTGCCTTTGATGTTGCTGCACCTCTTATGTGTCCATAGCTTGCACCGGGTACATCTTATAGAGTTACTACCTACTCCTTTTCTACATACTGAGCAGGGCCATCTACCTGAAGGGGTTTGTGTTTTATCTACCTTCCTACTTATTAGGATTTTGGTTTTAGCTAGGTTGACTCTAAGGCCCTTCAATTCTAGACCTTGCTTCCACACCTGAAACTTCTCCTCTAGTTCTGATAGTGACTCCGCAATTAGGGCAAGGTCATCAGCATAGAGGAGCTCCCAGGGGCAACCTGTCTTGAACTCCTCTGTGATTGCCTGGAGGACTATGATAAATAAGAGGGGGCTGAGGACGGAACCTTGGTGGACCCCTACCTCTACCCGGAATTCATTGCTGTACTCATTTCCAACCCTCACCTTACTGGCAGCATCTCTGTACATGGCTCGCACAGCTCTCACTAACCATTCTTCTATCCCAAGTTTCCTCATTGACCACCAGATAAGGGATCGGGGGACCCTGTCAAAGGCTTTCTCCATGTCAACGAAAGCCAGGTACAGAGGTTTATCCTTAGCTAGGTATTTCTCCTGCAACTGTCTCACTAGAAATAAGGCATCAGTAGTGCTTTTACCTGGCACGAACCCAAACTGCATCTCATCTAAATTGATTCGCTCCCTAATTAGTTGGGCTATGACCCTCTCTGTAACTTTCATAACCTGATCTAACAGCTTGATGCCTCTGTAATTATTTGTATCTAAAGCGTCACCTTTACCTTTGTAGCAGTTGACTATGATGCTGCTACACCAGTCATTGGGTATGACTCCTTCGTGTATCACCTGGTTTGTAATACGGGTGACTAGGCTATAGCCAACACTGCCAGATATTTTGAGCATCTCTGCAGTGATTCCTGATGGGCCGGGGGCTTTCCCGGTCTTCATACTCTTAATTGCTTTATCTACCCTGGTACTATCAACTCGGATAGCTGGTCCCTCTATTGGGTCGACATACGGCAGGCTCTCTTTCTCCCATTCATTCTCTTTATTAAGCAATCTATCGTAGTGGCATCTCCAGACCTCTTTCTTTGCATCCTCATTTAGTGCAAGCGTACCATCATCCATGCGAACACATTTCTCTCCTACAACATCACTATTCTCTCTCCTACACTGTCTTGCAACACGAAATACCTCGAGTCTTTGGTCCTCACGGCGCAGAACATTGGCAAATCTTTCCTTATCTGCTTCCCCTCTGGCTAAATAAACCTGTCGCCTAGCCTCCCTTCTGGCACATTGGTACAATTCCCTGCTACCACCGTTCTTCCAGTCCTTCCAAGCCTGTTTCTTTTGTCTAATAGCCCTGTCTACCGCCTTGTTCCACCACCACGTTACTCTGGGTCGGGAGGGGACCTTACACCACCCACAAATCTGGTCGGTGGCTTTCAACAGGTTGTCCCGCAGAAATCTCCAATTGTCTTCCACGTTGTATATATATATATATATATATATATATATATATATAAAGAATATGAGAGGTTTAGTTCACTGGTGATGTAAACGAATAAGTACACTGGTATGAATAGGAATAAGTGCTATAGTCGGTTGACCATTAGGTTCCAAGATCACAGCTAAGGCTGGATCTAGGGATCCATGTTAGGGTTCCGTTATAGCACATATATATCATATTAGAGAAAAAAATCAAGGCAGAATGAATATTCTTTCATTCTTATACTTGTTTCAGTCATTTGACTGTGGCCATGCTGGAACAATTTAACTAGAGTAAAGTGAACGACTTTAAATTCACCTTTCCCTAATTAAATTATTCTAAATGACTTGAGATACTTGTTCTGCCTTGGTTTTGCTTTTTCTTCTAATATAACACACACACACACACGCACACACATATGATGTGAGATTTATAAAAAGATAATAATATAGAAATAGTAATTTGAAAAAAAAAATATGATAATCTAAATTGTGAGGCATCTATAATTTTTCAACATTAAGGAGAATAAATTATTTAATTTAACTGCTTAATTTTTAAATGGCTTACTCTATTTTTGAAGAATTCACTGAAAATTACTTAAACTTTAATTTCTTTTCCAGGTTTACACAAAGTTGGCCAACAAACTCACGTGTTGGGGTTCGTATTATATTCTATAATTTTTAAATTGGTTAATTGATAGATTCTTTATTATTATTCCAGACAGGTTAATTTCCTACTCATAGCTCTATCATGCAATGTTTATCATGTGGTGGGTGGGGCTAAATTTGATCACATGATCAGTAATGTAATGTTTATCATATAGTAGGTGGAGCTAAATTTGGCCATGTGATGCATATAAATCAATCATGTAATATTTATCTTGCAGTGGGTGGAGCTAAATTTGTCCTGTGATGCATATAAATCAATCGTGTTGTGGGTGGAGCTAAATTTGGTTACATGGTGCATATCAATCAGTAATGTAATGCTTATAATAAGGTGGGTGGAACTAAATTTGGCCATGTGATGCATATAGCTCCATTTTGTAATGTTTATCATGTGCTGGGTGGGACTAAATTTGATCAAGTGATGCATATAGATCAATGATGTAATGTCCATCATGTGGTAGGTGGAGTCAAGTTTGGTCACATGTGTAGAGTGCCATCTTTAGGCATGGGGAAACTGGGCAGTGACCTGAGGGCTCCATGGACCTAGGGTCTCAATGGTAATTTCTGTAAGCTTTGCTTTTATGTGTAGGGGCTCCAGTGCATTGTCTTGCCTGGGGGCCTCAAAGGCGGTTACAATGGCCTTGATGGTACATGTGGATCGGTAGTGTAATGTCCATCATATGGTGGGTGGGACTAAATTTAGTCACATGACACATGTAGATTAATAGTGTAAAGTCCATCATATGATGAGTGAGGTAAATTTGGTGGAGGTAAATTTGATCACATGATCAGTAGTGTAATACCTATCATGTAGTGTGGGTGGTGCTACATTTTGTCACCTGGTGTACATATAAATCTGTTGTATAATGTCAGTCATGTGGTAGATGGAGCTATATTTTGTCACATGCATCATATTCACCAGTTGTATGTATTGATATTTCTATCTTTACTGAATATGTTACCTTTTAATTCTTCTTTATTTAACACTTCTCTCTTTCTCTCTGTGTTTATACACACACATACATATGTATACACACACACACACACACACACACACATACATACATACATACATACATACATACATACATATATGTATAAGTTGTTGATAACACTTAGAAGAGAAGCTTTTGGCTTTAAGGTTATCACAAAGGACTTGGTTGTAGGCCCAACCTTCTGAGTTCTTTTACAAGGCTTAGAAAAACTGAAGGACCACTGCAATAAGTGAGTGAATCTGGGAGGGTAATATGTTGAATAAAATCATAATTAACTGATCTTCCTGTATTTTCTTTAACCTAAAGCTAGGAACTTTCCAGCACGCCTACATATATAGACAAAATAAATAGTGAAAGACTTAGAATATATTTGCACTTTAAAAGCATCTTAGTTGTGTAATCCATTTAATGTATGTATAATATTAACCCAGATTTGTCAAGAGGCAGGTTTTATACCTTAATCCCCTGGCCGACACACCTCTGCATTTGTCTCGTCACCAGACCTCCATAATTGTCTTCTGTATTAGACAAATTATTTCATGCCCAAGTATGTCATACTTTCTAAAACAATGAAATGATTTATTAAAAGGCTAAGCAGCATTACTATTCCTTATCTCGTACAAACTAGTTCCTTTAATAGTATTTAAAACAATATTATATTGTTGACATGCAAGTGGTTGACATGCATTTATAGATATGCAAATGGCCAACTGGATGTACCCTGTGGGCTTTCACTGGCTGTTATTTTATTATTTTATTATTAGATAAGGCAGTGAGCTGGTAAACTGTTTTGTGCTATTTCTTCCAGCTCTATACAATCTAAGTTCAAATCTTGCTGAGCTCATCTTTTATCTTTTACTTGTTCCAGTCATTAGACTGTGGCCATGCTGGGGCACCGCCTTGAATTTTTAGTTGAATGGATCGATCCCAGTACTTAGTTTTTAAACCTGATTCTATCGGTCTATTTTGGTGAACTGCTAAGTTACAGGGATGTAAACACACCAACACCGGTTGTCAAGTAGTGATGTGGGGACAAACACACACACCACACACACACACATACAATGGGCATTAACTTCACAAGCAGGCTGTTCTATTGATTGGGTCAGCTGGGACACAAAACTTGATCTGCGTTATCAGACAATTAAATTGTTTTACTTCCATGTCTTCTCCCATCAAACACACAAACTGTTACACTCCACTCATGTCTTCTATCCTCAAACATGTTGATTATTTTACGTCCATCATGTTTCATTAAACAAACTGGTTTCATGAGATTATTTGACTAATGTCTTCTTTTTTTTCTTCTCTCCTTGTAGAAAACCATCGGACCAAGTCTAGTTTTGATGATGCTCTCATCATCAAACTGTTTGCTTTCCATTTTGTCAACTCTTACAGTTCATGTTTTTACATAGCATTTATTAGAGGGGTAAGTATTTTGGTTACCATGGTAAAATTATCTGTTAATATAGGGATATGACCATCTATTGTTGATACAATATGGTTACTACAGTTCTATATTTAAGAGATGAGGAATTATTTACATTATTTAGAATATTTACATTTGATATTTCCAAGTTTGATTCTAGGAAGTGACCTGAATAACAAGATGAGGACAAATATCCATCAAATGTAAATAATGTAAATAATATGGTTACTATTGTAATTAGTCAGGAGGTGAAGAGGGGTGGCTGTAATCTACTACTGGGTCATATCACATATTCTATTGCTAAATTACAAATGGTAGTACAATATCTACTACCAGTATAATATGTATTTTGTGATTGAATTTGGTAGGCAGAAGTTACTGCCGTGTGTGTTTATGTGTGTGTGTGTGCTTGTGCCTCGCCAAGAGAGAGAGAGAGAGAGAGAGAGAGAGAGAGAGAGCTATAGAAACTTTGCCAGTCCAGATTGAGCCTGGTGCAGCCTCTGGCTCACCAGTCCTCAGTCAAACCGTCCAACCCATGCTAGGATGGAAAGCAGACGTTAAACGATAATGATGATGATGGATGCCCTTCCTAATGCCCACCACGCTACACAGTGTACCAGATGCTTTTTTACATGGCACTAGCCCAGGTGTTTTTTATGAGGAACCAGCACAGTTGCATTTACAAGACACTAGCGCAGGTGCTTTTCACATGGCACCAACACCTGCAGGGTCGCCTAGTAGCTTGCAAGACAAAGACCTCTTAAATGAGAGAAAGAGTGGAAGCATAGGAAGTGACTCCCTCCCTCGTTGTTGCAATAAAACTGTGTAGACAAGACAACTGTTTGTAAACCCATCTCATTCATACTAAACATGGGAAATATAATGTATATCAATGAAGATTAAAAAATACAAAATGCACATCTACATTGCTGTACTGAATAACTTTCTCAAAGATCTAATACAAATATATATTTATGTAAGAGTCTGCTTATGTGTTCTTTCATAATCAGTTTGTAATGTTTAGGAAATAAATTCAGAAATGAAGTGTCACCGAGAGGATTAACCATTGAGAAATATTTTAGGTCAGACTAACTTTATTTTAAAAGAAAAGTGACAATTACAGAATTAAAGTCGGTGAGAGGAAGCTGTTAGTTAAGAGAATGCCAAAATGTCTGCAAGTAATGTCCACCAAGTTTACAACTGGCTGTTAAAACATTATCTTTAAATGCTATCATGTGTTGTTACACAAGTTTATATTGTTGCTGTGAATATATTTTAACGATGGTGGTAATGATGGTGGTGGTGGTGGTGGTGGTGGTGGTGGTGGTGGTGGTGGCTATCTTAATTTTTTTTCCCCTCCCTAACATTTTAAGGTTTACTTACCTTTAAAAGCAACCAAAATACTAATGTCTAAAAAAAGAAAAAATAAATAGAAAAAACTAATAAATATTGTTGTCATGTTCCTTCGTCAAACAGCGGAAACTCTGGGAAATACATTTCTTTTAGTTTTAATCCAGCAAAATGCTGGTCTTGCAGGATATATATATATGTGTGTGTGATTGTGTACACACACACACAAATATTAATAAGAATAAAGAGTATGGAGACTTGTACAGCCACAAAATATACTTTACAGTTATAAACAGCATATTATAATGACCTACACATGTTTCCGCTGCAGCGACTACTCACTGTTGCGAATGCAACCTTACATTATTGTCGGTGCAGCTTCATTCGGGTCCGTCCATTTGGTCATCCTCGAAGTGAACAGATTGAAACAGATTTCTGTTAGTGTTCTGTGAGAGGTGGGGGTCGTTATTTATAGGCATGTGCTACTGACTTCACACACACACACACACACATCACAGGCAGGTACACAAACACACACACACACATTGTGCGTTGGCAAAAGGAATTATTGGTTTCACCAATATAATTCTCCTTGTATTCGGGGCAAGTAATGCAGTTATATGAGGTTTTGTGTCTTGCAGTTCATATTTGCATTTACTTTGAATAAGAATCCACTCTT
>NC_142940.1:54642909-54685409 GCF_046866305.1 Octopus bimaculoides | reverse complement strand
CTTCTGTTTTGGCAGCAAATTAAATGTTGGTCTGAAAAATTGAACTTGCATGTTGGAAAATACATCATCTAACGTTTCTCTTTTATCCAGGTTTGGGGCTAGCTGGTCTCTTATCCTTGTTTAAGTGACAATATCCAGGCAAATATCAGCTGATCTTGTGCTGATTTTGTGTGTGTGTGTGTGTGTGTGTGTGTGAGAGCGAGAGAGAGAAAGAGAGAGTAACTGACTCATACTTTAATTTATCAATTCATTAGGTTATCATTTGGCAGAATTGTTTTATCATTGAACACATACCTTGTAGTATTTGTACACTTTCCATTCAAATCCTGCCAAGGTTAATTTTATTTTTTATCCAATAAGGGCCTGTAAAATGAAAATAAAAATGAAAAGAAAGTCAATATGAAGGAAGCTAGAACTGATTTTCTTACTAAGTAAAAAGACTCAAGTTTACAAAACTGAAAAGACATGATTTCATGAGATTCATGCTGTTCCTAACGATATCAATAATGGAAATAAAGTGAAATAGATACAATCCAGAATTGGCAGAAGAAAGGCCAAGAGTTTCTTGTAATTGGTAAGTGCCAATGCCTGAAACTCTCAGCTCTTGAGTCACTCTGTCAATTCTGCTGATTATTAATAAAAAAAACCTATATTTACTCATATTTTGAGTTCCGTTTTCCTGTTTGCACCACCAAACCTAGAATCTAGAATCTAAATCTTAACATAGACTGAATTGGTAAAGAGCTTATGTCACTTCCTAGAGAAAACCGAAATTGGTCATCACTGTTGTTTTTATAGAAACATGTGACCTCTAGGTCATTGACCTTGACCTTTGCCTTGAATTTAGCACATGATCCAGTGTCAAGAAACAGTTGTAAGACGTGTCTGGCTGAAGTTCAATATTCGTCTAATGTTGATCTACAATGTCTTTTTATGTGTTTCAGTCATTGGGCTGTGGCCATGCTGGGGCACCATCTTGAAGGGTTATAATTAAAAAAAATTAACCCCCAGTACTTATTTTTAACTCTGATACTTATTCTATCAGTCTCTTTTGCTGAACTGTCAAGTTATGAGGATATAAACAAACCAACACTGAGTGTCAAGCATAGCTGGGGGACAAGCATAACACAAACACAAAAACACACACACACACACATACATCATATAGAACAGGCTTTCTCACAATTTCTGTCTACCACTTTCTAATTACAATGTATTAGTTGGTCTGGGGACCACCACCACCACCACCACCACCACCATCATCATCCCTTTCTTTGTTTACAATTGGTTTTCCATTCTAGCATTGGTTAAACAGGGCTTTTTAAGGCCCTTCCAAAGACAAATCCTTTTAGTTGCTTTGTACAACATGCAGGAATATGGTAGACCTATTCTAAAAACCAGGGTATACACTCTGATATGTATTTGGGGACTATTGACACTGCAGGACATAAAACACCCTACAAAGGGAGCTACAAAATTTGGTCAAGTCATTCACAAGACAAACTGAAATTATTATTTTCTTTTTTTTTAAATTTTTTAACCCTTTTAAAATGTGTTCTTGTAACATTTTTCAGTTTCTTACTTTATTATTTGTTATTTTACATTTCTTTTCTTTATAGAGATTTTTAGAGCATGGCATCATGGGAATGGGTGCAAGTTATCAAGACAAGTGCGAGGGCAGCTGTATGTCTCAGCTGTCCATTCAGGTGATGATACTAATGCTGACCAAACCATTTCCTAAATTCCTGAAGGATGTCATCATACCGTAAGTAGATCTTACTAAAAACCTATTTCGCAGGCTAAGTGTAGCTAGGAATGTATTGTTGTTGTTGTTGTGGATGTTGTTATGTGATAAATAATGTCTGTTGAGTTTATTACAACATTGGCTCATCATTATCACCACCACCACCACCATCATCATCATCATCATCATCATCATCATCATCATCATCATCATCATTTAACATCCATTTCCCATGCTGGCATGGGTTGGACGGTTTGACAGGAGCTGGCAAGCCAGCGGGCTGCACCAGGTTCCAGTCACCTGTTCTGGCATGGTTTCTATGGCTGGATGCCCTTCCTAATGCCAACCACTTTATACAATGTACTGGGGTGCTTTACATGTGGCACCAGCATGAAATAAGTACCAAATAGGCACCAAATTTTATTGTAAAACATCTGAAATATATTTTCTTTCTTTTTTTTTTTTTCAGGCAAGTAATAAAGATATGGCGCCGAATACATGTAAAGGGTAATTTTGATTCAAAAGTCAACAATATTGATGATGGTGTCACTACTGAAGGGGAAAACAAAAAAGCTGCGTTGGAGACATGGATTCAAGATGAAGAACGGAAACCTGTTCTTGGAGATTTTACATTAGAGGAATTCACTGAGAAAACGATTCAATATGGATATTTAATGGTGAGTAATTGTCACTGTTGTGGTTGTAATATTTAAGTAGTGTACAAATAGAATCATCAGCTTGCAAGACAAAATATGTTGGTGTCGGTCTGTCATGGGGAGTAAAAAATCCAAGGTTTTGGACAGGGTCCTTTTTCAAGGGAACAGTGTACTCTTTTTATTCCAGGTTCAGTGCCACTACATGACACCTTGGGCAAGTCTCTCTTCTACTATAGCTTCAGGTAGATGGAAACTGAAAGAAGCCCATCGCATACATATTTATTATATCATACCTTGATACTGTGTGGACTAAGATCCCCATAGACAGGCCGCTAGTATTTATAAAGTGCTAAACACTTTTGGTATGCAAATTAGGGACTCCTTCATAGAGTAACTTCTGCATTTGTTGAGTATATAATCAGTTTGGCTACTTGTTTCTCTGGAGGCTGTCAGAATGATGTAGATGCCTCTGATGAAAACCCAATAAAGTTCAAAAATCGATTAAGATTGTCCATCATTTTTTTTCAGTCTGATGAGAAATTGCTAAAATTTACCCTGTCTATAATTATACTATATGTTTTATATTATATATATATATATGTGTGTGTGTGTGTGTGTGTATATATATGTAAAAGGCACCCCTTACTCTCTTGGAATGGTTGGTGTTAGGAAGGGCGTCCAGCCATAGAAACCATGCCAAATCAGATTGGAACCTGGTACAGCTCTCCAGCTTTCAACCAAACTATCTAACCCATGCCAGCATGGAAAGCAAGCACTAAATGATGATGATGATATATATTTTAAAGAATTTACTTCACACTCAAACACACACACACACACACACACACACACACACACACACACACACACACACACATGCACACACATATATACACAGATAGATAGATAGATAGAGAGGGAGAGAGAGAGATAATAGCATTTTAAGGAGTATGTATGTGCAAGTATTTACATGGAATCTTTAATATTTCTAACTTTATGCTTCTTTTCCCATCCTTTCAAATACATGACTTTCACATGCATACACACACACACACAGAGTTTCCTACAATAAATAGTTTAAACTCTCTCATGCACCCTCTTTCCCTCTCTCTCTCTCATGTTCCCTCTCTCTCTCTCATGTTCCCTCTCTCTGTGGCTCTTGCTTTCTTCCCCTCCCACGATAACATTTGCAAAGATGTTCGCTTATCTCTCTGATATCTACAAGTTATCAATAAATTACCTAAAAGTTACATTAGGGATACCATATCAGAATTTGTCTTTAAGGGTCAAATCCTTTGATATCAACTCTGCTGTAAGAATGTCCTGACCACTTCCACACAGTGAAACTCCAGTCGGCCTAGTAGCATATTGGTAAAATGTTCCGTTTACCATTCATTTGAAATGGTTTCATTCTGCACATACTGGATTCTCATAAATGCTTTGAGTGGTTTTGGTTGCTTTGGAACCTTGATTGAAAGCAAATGTTTTCCTTCTCTATTTGGCGTTCTGTTGTCATTTGTGTGGAAAGAGGTAAAAATTTATTGAAATTTAAAAAATGATAAAAGAAAGTTGTAGAGGAAGAATAAAGCTACAAAAACAAAGGGGAAAAAAAAAACCTACAATAAAAAAATGCTTTGTTGAAAATATTTTATGTCTTTATTCAAATATGATTGGAAATAAATAAATGAATTTATCTGCCATACCAATACCACCAGCACCACCACCACCACCATCAGCAATAGCAGCAGCACCACCACTACCACAAATAACAACATCAATACCACCACCACCACCACCACCACCACCACCACCAACAACAACAACAACAACAACAACAACAGCAGCAACACCAAATAGCAACAGCATCACCCCCCACCACCACAAACAACAATAAATAGAAACAGCACCGCCCACCACCACCACCACCTACAACAACAACAGCTACAGCAACAACAACATCACCACAATTCACTCCACCATCACCACTACCACCACTGTTGGAACTACAAACATACTACTTTAACCAATACATCCGCACAACCAAAAACCACTACCACTACCAACAACAACAGCTACATCACAAACAACAACACGACTACTACCACACTACTCCACACCCCACAGAAGGAAAGGAAAGAAAACACAGCTTGAGTAGCCCCACCTGATCCACCCTCACTCATAACCAGTTTTGAGGGTAGCAAAGAGAACTTTCTCCTCTCCACCCCACTCAGTCTCATCCATTCAGTCTGATTTCACTCCCACCTACCCCACACATATGGACTGCATTGTCCCAAAAATTGATTTTATTGGCGAGTTTCTTCAATAAAAAAAGCACTTAAAAATTCTGTATTTATATGTATGTATGCATGTATGTATGTATGTATGTATGTGTGTATATACATACATATATATATATATATATATATATATATATATATATATATATACACACATACAGATATATATATAGATAAAGATATATATATATCATCATCGTTTAACGTCCGCCTTCCATGCTAGCATGGGTTATAATATTCAAATATGAATTAGACGTATTTGAATCAGCACACAAATACAAGCTTTAGACAAGTCATAAACATCCAAAGGTAACAACATACAGCATAAATGTAAGGTAAATATTTATGTATAAATTAGTGCAAGCTTGACTGTGTGCTCAACGAGTCCCCATAGTAACCACAAAGTTCCTGGTTGGATACCCTGCCACAGTTTTTTGGGAAAATACCTTCTGCCATTAGCCATTAAGTTATGTGAACCAATGTCTTGTGAGCAGAAACTAGCTGACTCAGGCCTCACTGGTACTGGTGCCATGTAAAAAGCATCCAGTCCATTGTCTAAAGTGGTTGGCATTAAGAAAGGCATCCTGCTGTAAAAACCATGCCAAAACAGACAGTCCTCTTGACGCAGGCCTCTAACTTTCCAGCTCTTATCAAACCATTCAGCCATGCCAGGATGGAAAACAGATTTAAATGACAATGAGAGACTGTGTGAATCTTACACACATATATACATCAGGAATATCAAATGAAGTTGCTAAAATCTTCAAGAAATCATGAAGTATTTTATAACATCTTTTTATAAATGATGTATTATTCTTTTATTCTTTTACTTGTTTCAGTCATTTGACTGCGACCATGCTGGAGCACTGCCTTTAGTCGAGCAAATCGACCCCAGGACTTATTCTTTTGTAAGCCCAGTATTTATTGTATCGGTGTCTTTTGCTGAACTGCTAAGTTACGGGGACGTAATCACACCAGCATCAGTAGTCAAGCGATGTTGTGGGGAAAAACACAGACATACAAACATGTACACATACATATATACATACATACGATGGGCTTCTTTCAGTTTCCATCTACCAAATCCTCTCACAAGGCTTTGGTCAGCCCGAGGTTATAGTAGAAGAAACTTGCCCAAGGTGCCACACAGTAGGACTGAACCTGTGACCATGTGGTTGGTAAGCAAGCTACTTGCCACACAGCCGCTCCTGTCCCTGTATTATATATTATTCTATATTTGCTGTATATCTCAAAATATATTTCTAGCTGTTTGCGGCATCGTTTCCTTTGGCACCATTAATTGCTCTCATAACTAACTTCATCGATGTGAGAGTTGATGCAAACCGATTATTATGGACTTATAGAAGACCTTTAGCATTCATATCTCAGGATATTGGTAAGTAGTTCCAAAGTTTTATCATCTTACATTCATATCAAGTTGCTAGAATTGTTAAAGACATTTTAGAAATTTTATGCCACCCTCCTAACTTACCAACTCACCCTTTTTGTTCTTCCGTCCCTGTTTTTTCTATTACATTCAACCTGTACCTTGAAGGTGTGCTATCATCTCTTTATTTCTTTCTTTCTTTCTTTCTTTCTTTCTATCTTTCTTTCTTTATAGTTAAGCCTTATGTTCAATGATGATACGAACGAGGAGTTCAACATAGGTTGTGTATTAGCGTGCATATATATAAAAAGTAACAGAGTTCACAGGAAGATTATTTTGATACAGAATGGCCCATTGAATTACAGCTACTACTCATCCATGCTAGCTGAGTGGACTGGAGCAACATGAAATAAAGTGTCTTGCTCAAGGACACAATGGATTGCTGGGAATTGAACCCATAACCTTACGATCATGAGCTGAATACCCTAACCACTAAACCACATACCCCCAATCATCCTTATAGTTACTCTATAGAATACACCATCACCCACCCTAGCCAACACCACCCATCTCTTATCCAACACCCCATACTACCCAGCACTCAAGCCATCTAACACCCAACACCGTCCCAGTGCCACCCAGCACCACACTTACACCACCCAATCTCAAGGGTACACATTGTTTGCCACTTTGATGATACAGTGTCTTATCAATGCCAAGGGTGGGCAGCAGGAGAATAAAAATTTCACTATCAATTGGGATTCAACTGATTTTCTTAAGAGTCTTTTAATCTTCCGGTCCCTTCTTCCAGATCAATCAAAAATTATCCGGTGAAGCATTGACAGATTTATTCTGTTTACTCCCCAATAATTTATTCAGTATGTTAGTCCTTCATTATCAGATCCTGTGTAGATATTGGGGTTTCACTTTCACAACCTTTCCTTCTTTTTCTACACTTTTTATCCTTTACTTTTTCTCATTTCCTTCTTTATCTGCATTTTATTTTCACCTTTTCTCTTTTTCTCTTCCTGTCACCCTTTCTCTCTCTCTCTCCCTCTCCTCTCGCTCTCAGTTGCTTTTACTCTCTCCCTCTCCGTGTCCTTGTCTCTATCTCAACACTTTTCTCTAAACCTAAACCCCTACCCCAACACTGTCTCAATACCTATAGCTCCACCTATTCAGTTTATCTGTATTTTCCATGCTCCACTGAAATCTATTAAAGCAAACCATTTGAAAGGTGAAGTGTGACAGTGAATGTGGATCAACTCCAGTGAACTGTGACCATTTGGTGGAGAGTGTGTGGTGACAGGGATAGAGATAAGGGAAGGTGTATGGTGTCTAACTGCCAAGTGTTGCCAACATTCCTGACTATCTAAACGTTTCAAGTCTGCCAACTCCAACAGAAACTTGTCCTTATCTCACAACTTTCTCACATCGCCACTATCTTAATCTAAATGTTTGAACATACTAACCACCAGATGTCACTACTGCCCTGCAATTAACAATTTCATTGAATCAATATTTACTATTCCTTATATAGCAGCCTGTTTTTCAATCCCAGCCACTGCAGTTTGTTCACATCATTAATTTTCTTGGTAAAGGGTTGATCATCACAGCCTTGTATTTTCCTTTCTTTCTCAAATCACAGACTTCAAGATTGTATTAGATTGTGACACTTTAGGAGAATGTTATACAATGGCATTTTCTTACAAGACTTCACATTTATTGATGGAATGAGATTGTTCACATTTATTGGAGCATCCACAGAATATGAAAAATATTAACAAAATGTTTTCTCAACTAAAATTTCATAGAATTTAATGTCAAAAGATCTTACTGAAAGAACATAGTAAATATCCTAAATATGTGGGTGAAGTTTTCTCCACTCATCTCTGAAACACAAAACTTGTCAACACCTCATGCATTTCCTTTCTTTATTGTTGTTATTATATATACTGACCCCTTTATCCGTTTATTTTGGCTTACATTAAGAAAAGAGGTTTTAGGAAAAATTGCCCCTGTCTGGCCTGCAACGTGCTGTTTATGCTTCATTCCAACTTGCAAAGCAAAATGAATTGGACATCTCTGCACTAGATCACTGTTATGCTTTGCTATTTTGAGCGTGGCCATTGCCAGTACCGCCTGACTGGCCTTCGTGCCAGTGGCACGTAAAAGCACCCACTACACTCTCGGAGTGGTTGGCATTAGGAAAGGCATCCAGCTGTAGAAACTCTGCCAAATCAAATTAAAGTCTGGTGTAGCCATCTGGTTCACCAGTCCTCAGTCAAATCGTCCAACCCATGCCAGCATGGAAAGCGGATGTTAAACGATGATGATGATGATGATGATGATGATAAGTATCTTCCTACTTCCTTAAAAAACACAATTTTGCATAAGTCTCAGGAACACAAGAGGTGTATCTGGTGGTGCTATAAAAACTCAGACACCACCAACAAGAAAAACATGAACTTTTATAAAATTGATGATGAAGTTTGTCAATGAAATGCTGATAAAAGCTAACAATTGTCATTTGTTCTTCAGGTATGTGGTACCCAATTCTTAGATTTATCAATACTGTTGGTGTTATAAGTAACGCATTCCTTATTGCCTTCACATCCCATTGGTCTGAGACATTTAGTCTCTCTAAACGGCTCTGGGTTGTCATCGGATTTGAGGTAAAAACCGTTATTTATTTATTTATTTTTTTGTTTCCAATTGATTGGTTATACTTTCATACCAACCAGCCCGAGACTACCCCTGGTTCTATAATAGCAACTTCCTGTTTTAACCCTTTAGTTACCATATTTCTGTTGAAATACACTGCATTTATTTCAATTAATTTTGTAAAGAATGAAAAACTTAGTAAAATAATTATTTACATTATTTACAATTGACGGATCTTTGTCCTCATCTTGTTTGTTGTTAACACAACGTTTCAGCTGATATACCTTCCAGCCTTCATCTTGGGGAAATTTCGAACCTGGGTTTTCATTCCTAAGGTATTTTTCAAAGTTGTTTTTGTTGTTATTATTCACTGGACGATACCTCAGCTGCAACTCCCACCATCCATACAGTGTAAAGAGAGGAATTGCTCAGTGCCTAAAACATCGAGCAATGAATATAAGTAGCGATCGTGATACACCCCATGAAGAAATGATCAAGCTCAGTAACAATCTATTAAGCAACAACTACCCCAAAAACATACTATCCACTCCAATTAGGAAGAAAAGAGAGGATGAAACTGATAAACTGTCCACAGTCTGTCTACCCTATGTGAAAGGCCTCTCCGAAAAGATACAAAAGATATGCGGCCCATATGACATCAGGACAGTATTCAAAAGTGATACAACACTTCGCAAATATCTCCTTCGAGTAAAACAACCAGTAGAAGAGAATATGACTAAGAACTGCGTGTACTCCATCCCATGCAGCTGTGGTAGGTAATACAAAGGCGAAACATGTCGCCCCCTCAAAATAAGGGTAGAGGAACATCGCAAAGCTGTGACACGGGGAGATATTGATAAATCGGGTACAGCTGATCATGTATGGAAAAATGGAGACCACCTGCCCCTGAGGGATGAAGTTAAAATAATAGACAGAGAACACCACTGGAAAATACGAAAACTAAAAGAAGCAGCACATATGCTAGGGCACAACAACCTCCTAAGCAGACCGAGTACAGATATGAGTAGCATATGGGAACTGGTATTAAGGAAGGATAGGAAAATATTAGATTTTCCTATACAGTATAGTTTGGCACTTTGTATACCACTAGATACTGTATGGTCAAACACTATGTTAAGCTTGGCACAGTCTGTATAAATAGATACTGTATAGCTTGGTGTTGTATGCATACGTAGACACTGTAAGTATAGCTAGACACAGTATGTATAGGCAGACACTAAATTTATAGTCAATCTATATATGCGGACTGTACATTTTGAATAACAAACAAACAGTTTGTGAAACTTTCTCAGTTGACATGAAACAATTTCTTTGTGTCACTCATATTATATAAGAATAAAAAGTCTACATCGTTTATTTCATATGTTTTTATACAGTTTTGTATACATTTGTTTGCTTGTTTCTTGTTTTATTTACTTAAGCTCAAAATTAGCACAGTCGGCTGGTGAATAATTAGCTAGAGAAAGGTGGTGAGCTGGCAGAAACGTTAGCATGTAGGGTGAAATGCTTAGTGGTATTTTGTCTGTCTGTATGTTCTGAGTTCAAATTCCAGCCACGGTTGACTTTGCTTTTCATCCTTTCAAGGTCGATAAATTAAGTACCAGTTGCATACTGGGGTCAATCTAATCAACTGGGCCACGCCCCAAAAATTTTGGCATTTGTGCCTAGAGTAGAAAACAATATTTTGCTAGAGAAATCCTTCAAAGAAATCTTTATATTCATCTTCTGCTAACTGGTTATATCTATCTAAGCTATGTCTGCTTCTAAAACCTGATATTTACAAATAGATTCATGTGTTTGTAATATATATATTTTGTCCTTCATATTTGCTTTAATGGAGAGAAACTTATATTTTGGCAGCACATTGTGTATGGTGTGAAGCTGCTTATAGAAATAATGATTCCAGACACAACAGCCTATGTGAAAATGGTCAGGAGACAGGTAAATATTGCTGTGTCAACTTGTTTTTTTTAATTAATCCTTAAAACATGAAGTAAAATCCAGTGAATGAAATCAACAGAGAAAAAAGAGAGTGGGGGTGGTCAGGGGGGTGTAAATGGTGTGTATACACACACACACACACATACACACACACACACATACAAACACACACACAAGCACACACACACACACAAACACATACAAATACACAAACACACAAGCACACACACACACACAAACACATACAAATACACAAACACACAAACACACAAACAAACAAACACATACACAAACACACACACACACACAAACACACACATACACACATACACACACACACACACACATGCACAAATGCTTATATTATAATCAGTTTAAACTTTTGCTTGGAAGTAATTCAGTGGGAGTTGAGCCGGGATTTGTTAGTACCCGGTGCCATGCTAAACCAGGAGAAACTTTAAAATTTTGTTATTAATGGCATCTGAGAAACTGGGTGTGGTCTGGAGGTGAGGACGTTGCTTTCAGGTGGAGCCAGAATAAAAAGCATGTGATCTCAGGCTTGCAGGATTGCACCTAGGAAGTTATCCTCTGAGGCACAAGTCTGGGCAAGGTTGTTTATGGAAGACCCTCTCCACACCGCCATTGTTATCCAAGAGAAAGGCAAAGACTGATACAGCTTGGCACCAGTGACATTACAACTCATTTCTGCAACCGAGTGAACTGGAGCAACATGAAATAAAGGGTCTTGCTCAAGAACACATTACACAGCCTGGTCTGGGAATTGAACTCACCACCTCAAGATTGTGAGCCTGACATTCATACATTAACCACAGTTACTTTAGTTTCTCCCCCTCTCTCTTTCTCTCTCTCTCCCTGTCCACCCCTTTCACACATACACACATACTTTCTTTCTTTCTTTCTTTCTCAATCTCTTGATGTTTATCTTCTTTTATTTTTGTTCCAGAATAAAATGAAAGTTTCAGAAAGATTAAAATGCGAAACAAAAGACTATCACAATATTGTACCCCAAGATTCTCACAGATCCTGGTAAGTTACCAATTTCTTCAGAGTTCATTTGAAAGTGATTCACCTTTGTTTTCAAAGTTAAAATATAAACTTTTCTGACCTGAAAATTTCTGAATATAGTTTCAATTACCTTTATTCAATCCAACTTTCTTAGTGAACATAATATTCTATTATTGTTGGTGAGGTGATGTTTTACTGCTAAAATTTTGCATTTTCTGTGGTTCCTGGCTTTATTCACTTTAATAGAATCACAAACCATTTTCAAGCTAAAAACAGGACAATGGGATGAGGGGAAAAAAAAAAGGTGAGAAGGAAGTAGGTATAAAAGGTGGAACATTGGAAAACTGGGAAACGAAAAAGAAAACAGAAGTATATAATGTACATAAATACATGTACATATATACATATACACACACATATATCATGCAGTTATATATACTCCCATTTAAAGAATAACTTATTTGGACATCTACCTGTAAACTATTATTCCTCTCTAACCCAATATCAACCACATATTCTAGAATTATGTTTTAATGGTACTAATTACAAATATCTTTTAGATATTATTGGTAACAATGTGTTATTACATTTTGCATTTCATATCTCTTTAAAAGGTTTGACTGCAATGGACAACTGAAGGCATTCAAAGAACCAATTCTTGAAGAACCACCAGAAAAAAGGAATTCCTGTTCTGTGGAGGATGAGACTTCTTCTCCCATAGAATTATCCCACAGGTATTCATATCTTTGTTTTAACTCTTTAGCATTTAAGCTGGCTGTACCTTACCCAAATATTCTACTTGTTTTATATTCAAACTGGCCAAATCCAGTGTCTCACAGCTACCCAACAATCTCATTCTAAATATCTACAATCATATCATTGAAACCTCAAAGCTCTAGGATAATGCATGGTTAATTCCTAGCAATGTGAATAAATAAGGATTAAATGTGATAGAGTAATCTTGAGGCTAAAGAGTTAAACTGTACCTCAGTTTTTCTGTTTTTTTGTAACCTCATTGTTCATGTAACACAGGAGTCAGCAGGATGGTGAATATTGACCCATGAGGTTCTATGTGGCTAGCTAAGGGGTTCATAGTTCGAATATATCAATACAATATGACTGAATTTCTATTGATCTTTATCAGTTTTGTTGTTTACATTAAATCTCTTTGAATATTTCTTATTGAAAAGTGGTAATGACACAGAAGAGTGAAGAAATTGATTTTGAAAAAAGAAATATTTTATTAATTATACATTTTAATTTTATTTTAGAAATTTGCAAAATGGGGTGGCGTGGGGATCGATGATCTAAGAAGTCAGCTGATCCCTGGTGTTACACAATGCCCATCTTATATTTCACATTTAATCTCCTAACTTGGCCCACTTCTCATATCTTGTTATCGATATCATGTTATATCATCAGGTTTCTCACATATTTTATGTAATTATGCTTCCAACATTTATTATTATTATTTAGTCCAAGGCCAGAGAGGGAAACAAGAATTCTAGTAACAGTACAGAGTTGTAGAATACAGCTGTTGGTTGTAATGAGGTGATGAGTGATGTTTTGCACATTAATCAGATGGACTTCCTTCAGAAATGGTCTTGAATGTTTATCTTCACTAGCTGTCCTGTTCTTGATTGGCAATGAGTATTTTAATGTGGGGTCCTTCTGTGTTATTTTACAGGGTCAGCAACTGCAGAGAGGTGGAGTATTTAGTGGACTTGTATTTGTGATATTGTGTTGTCATCCACCATACATCTCATGTTGTCCAACACAATTATTCTACATTTCATATTTCACATGTTGTCATTTCTTTTTTTTTATAGACATCATATAGAAATCAGTCATCTGATATTTTACATTATACAGCTTACAATACATAATAAAATTAATAATACAACTTGCATATCTCATCTTACAGTCAGCAATATATTGTACATATATATATCAACCAGTAATTTTATATTATACAGCATATCATATTATACAGTCAACAATATATCTTAAATATCACACTTTACTGTTGACAATAAACATTATAATAGCACTTTTGACGACTAGCAATACATCTTTCATATTATATCTTTTCAACTAGCAGTATATTTCATATTTAACATCTTTCTTCTAACAATATACTTTACTGACCCCCAAAAGGATAAAAGGCGATGTCGACCTCGGCGGAATTTTTGCCAGTTGAGAGTATTGGAGCAATGTGAAATTAAGGTGTTTTGCTCAAGAACATAATCTGTTGCCCAGTCCAGGAATCAAAACCACAATCTTATGATCATGAGTCCAACACCCTAACCACCATGCCATGCATCTCCACACTGAGGTCATATGGTAAGAATATCTCAGGGAAGAATCGCTGGACAGGTTTTACCAGCAAAGTCAACCAGAAGGAGATCCAGGGGTAGATTATGAGCCAGAGGGTTGGATAACATTCATGAGTTCAGTTGGTCATGCTTGGGAATCCAGGTGGATCAATTGGAGACAGACTCTTCTGACAAGATCCTGTGGAAGGCATGCTTGAGGACTCAACCCTCATGACTCTTTCAGGAATAAGTGGGCAAAGAAGATAAGATGTGACATCATACAGAAGAAGAACACTTTAGATATCGTATCTTACTGCCAACAAGACATTTGACATACCATATCTCACTAGCAATAATATATATGTAATCTGGTATATCACATCTTACATTTAATGTCATTTCCTCTCCATGAAACTAATAAGTGAAGTTAATAATAATTGAGTTTCCAATGTTATTTTAATAGCTGAAGGTATTTTATTTCAGTAACATCACAATTGCGAACAGCATGATCATTATAACATTCATGTCATTCATGTTTAAAGTGTAAACCTTCAGCTAAGTGACCAGGAAATTATATTGTTTCCTTTTACATCCTTATTGACAGCACGTCGTGTAATTTATCGACTCAGAAACAACATCGACTGAAGAGAAAAAGCTTACATGCCACAGAAATGTTGAATAAACAAAAGAAGGGTTCTGTAGCAGATGATGAAGATGATGGAGGTATGTGTTTGATGTTTTACCATCAATCCTTAATTCTAAAACAGATTTATGAATGTGAGGAATGAAGAATAACCCATTACAATTATGCTTTATCTTCCAGATTCTGATAGTGCCGCTGCTAAAACCCGTGATCGTATTATTAACCGAAACCGTCCACATTCTTTGGCAACTGCTGGGTCAATATCTTTGAGTCTTGGTAATCATCCTGCAAGTAATTTATAACATCAGATGCTTGTTCAATAATACCAACAACAACAACAACAACAAAGAATGGTGAGTGATAGGCATTTTAGTCCCTTTTTCATTTTCCTTTGTAGAATATGTATCTGTGTGTTTGGAAAAAATCATTTGGATTTCATTTTAAAATTTCATGCAAGATACTAAACGGACATTCTGTAAAGAATGTATTAAGTTTGCTGCCCAACTACATGATTCTGGGTTCAGTGCCTTCTACTATAGCCTTGGGCTGACCAAAACCTTGTGAGTGGATTTGGTAGACAGAAACTATGGCACTGAGTTAGATCCAACTACCCCTGTTAACAGGGACAAAATCCAGATTTAAAACACTGGATGATGATGATGATGACAATTTGACTAGGAAATGTAATGTAATATTCTTTGAAGGTCATAATACAGTGGGGAGGTAATATACTAAGAGGTCATTATATATTAAGAAGGTCCTAACAGAGTAGGAAGACCATAGCATATTAAAGAGGTCGTAATACACTTAGAAGGTCATGACATCTGGAAAGGTCATGACACATTGAGAAGGTCATGTTACCCTTTGAGTACTATTGTGTGCATGAAACATATGCTTGTTTATAAGTATGGCTGTAGGCGATAACACAAGCAGATAAGTGGATATAATGACAAGAATGAATAGCAATTAGCAAGTAGGAAACGAGGAATAATGGGTGGTGGCTTGATAAAGCAATTCGTAATAATTGGAGTAATGTTCATATCACAGACAAGCAATGCTTTATGCACACAATAATGCTCATATACATCTCCTGAGTGATGTAAATGACACTGGAGCAAACACCAGAATAGACAGGTGTGTGAAAAGAATACATTAAATATTTTTATAATTATATATGTGTGTATTTATATATACATAAATATACATACACATGTGTTTACAAATATAATTACGCACAAACACAGACTTAGACATGCAAACATATATTTATATTAGTAAGTATGATAATGATATTATACAAGGTGGTACCAAAAGGTTCCTAGGCTAGTTATAGTTAATAACAAAAAATAACTTATTCCCCCAAGTTTTCACATCATCATCATCTTCGAAATAGTCATTTTGTGCAGTAATACACCAGTCCCAGCATTCCTGCCTCTGTTGGAATCCAGCCTGGAAGTCATTTTCCATAAGCAATGTGGACCTTCTGCAATTCACTCTGGATCTTGACAACAGTGTTAAAATGATGACCTTTGAGCTGCGTTTTCATCTTGGGAAAGAGACAGAAGTCTGCAGGTGCTAAATCTGGTGAATAGTGCAGGTGTGAAACTGATACCGTGTTGTCCTTTGGTGAGAAACTCACTAGTGAGAACTCTGTGAAAAATCCAATTCCTTGTGCTCCACAGATCTGGACACTTTCACCAAATGTTCTCTCTCAAACACTTCAAAATGTTGCAGTAGAACTTTTAATTGGGGACGGATTCTTGATCCACAATACCACATTTCCAGGAGTGATTCTTGAGACAGGGTCTGAGGTTACAGTTCTACATTGTAAATCTGTGGTTGTGCTCCAGTTATACTGGTTCTTACATAGCAATATACAAAACAAGGCATAAATAATGGTCATTACATATCTTTTTTTACTATAAACAATATGTAACGATCATTATTTATCCCTTATCTTGTGTATGTATATATATATATATATATATATATATATATATATATATATATATATATATATATATATACAAACATATATATATATATAGCTGAGAGTGTAGCTGTGAGAATAAGATTAGGCTGGGCAAAGTTCAGAGAGCTCCTACCTCTGCTGGCAACAAAGGGCCTCTCACTCAGAGTGAAAGGCAGATTGCATGATGCCTGTGTGCAAACAGCTATGCTGCATGGCAGTGAAACATGGGCTATGACAGGACATGTATAGGCTTGAAAGAAATGAAGCCAGTATGCTTCGCTGGATGTGCAATGTCAGTGTGCATGTTTGACAGAGTGTAAGCATGTTGAGAGAAAAGTTAGACATAAGAGGCATCAGATGTGGTGTGCAAGAGAGATGACTGCACTTGTATGATTATGTGGTGCATATGGACGAGGACATCTGTGTAAAAACGTGCTGATCTCTAAGTGTGGAGGGAAACTGTAGTAGAGGTAGAAACAGGAAGATATGGAACAAGGTAGTGAAGCATGACCTTCAAACTTTGAGTCTCACAGAGGCAATGACTAGTGATTGAGAGACCTTTGGCAATACACTCTGCTTCAGAAGACCCATCAAGCCATGTGGAATTGTAATCGATGCTGGTGTCATGTAACTGGCACTCATGCTGGTGGTATGTAAAAAGCACCATTCAAGCATTGGGCCTCACAGAGGCAAAGTGGCTGATGTCAGTGACATGTGAAAAGCTCCTTTCTAGTGTTGGGCCTCACAGGGGCAATCACACAGACCTTTGGCATTATGTTGTGCTTGAGAAGAAGACCCACCAAGCCAAATAAAATTATGGTCATGGCAGATACTAGTGCCACGCAAATGACACCCATGCTGGTGGCACGTAAAAGCACCCATTACATTCTTAGAGTGGTTGTGGCATTAGGAAGGGCATCCAGACGTAGAAACCATACCAAATCAGACTGGGGTCTGGTGCAGCCTTCCAGCTTGCCAGCCATAGTTAAACCATCTAACCCATACTAGCATGGACAACGGACGCTAAATGATGATGATGATGATATATATATGGAGAGAGAGGAGAGAGAGAGAGGGAGAGAGAGAGAGGGAGAGAGAGAGAGATGTGGTAGATTGGCAAATGTGTATTTAATTTCATATTTTGTTGTTTTTAGCCTTTGTATTGAAACTAGTTTTTATTTGCAAAAATGTCAACTTCCCCCTGGAAGTATGTTTATATATACCTGTGTGGCTTTCAATTGGAATGTGGATCATTACTACATCTAAGAATGTGTCTTGTATTAAAGTTCACCTTCCTTCTCACTGGAATGTTGTGCAGTTGATACACATTACTCTGTCAACAATGATGTTAGTTCTAATTAAACTGTAAGCTTGAGGAATCATATTTACCATTACTCTTGTTTTATGGAATTGAAGTAATAGAAAAGTAAATAGTGTCAAACCAATTTATCTTGGGCTGGTCTTTAAGAATTTTGATCCCCTTGGCATAGAGTTCTGTTGTTGATATAATGACATTTCCTGTTATCTATATATGTGCTTGAAACCAATCATCTAGTACAGACCGCTACATACTGTGTCTCCTCATTGCAATTCTACCACTACTACTGTGGCCTTTGTTCTTTGGAAGTGGATGGTTGATTGTTACCTTCTCTTGCACACTCAAGATTTACTGCTTCATGTTTGCCCACATTTAAAAACATTCAGCAATAATGTGTAACTTTAATCTGTTAGTATTTAAACTGGCCATATCCAATCTAAATGTGCTTCCTGTTTTATGTTCAAACTGGCCTGATCCACCCTCTCACACCTACCCTAAAATGCCATTCTAAAAATAGACAACTACGTCATTGAAATCTCAAAGCTATGCGACAATACATGATTAATTTAAAACACTATGAATAAATAAGCGTTACATGTGGGAGAGTAATTTGAATGCCAAAGAGTTAATTAGGAAGGAATAATCATGGGAGTAATTAGTATTTAGAGTTTGATATTCCTTCAAATAACAGTCAAACCAATGATATCAATTTCCATGGTCATATTCTTCCTTCTTTTCTATTTACATGATTAATTTTGTCTTGTTTTTTGTTTTCAGATCATTTCTCAGACGATCCCTGAAACATGATGTCACTCATTGAAATGAAACAAACAAAAATTTATATTTATGAACAAATCGTTTTTTTCCTCCACTGGTCCATTTCCAGCTTTGGATTTCAACCCTTTGATGATTCTCTTAGACTACTGGAATGCATTAAAATGTCTTATTTTTTCATTATTTTATATTTTATTACTAAAAAAAAAAACCCATTTAATAGATTCATTCTTTCACTGTTGACTCTGTTTAAATTTCACACACTTCAATATTTGTATTTATGGCCACAGCCTTAGGGCTGAAACATATAAAAGAATATAATTGAGTGTAGCCAACAAGTAACATGTGTATATGTTGTTGTTTGGGAAGATTCACTAATATAGAATGGACTAAAAATGTGCGCAGACACATACGAATACAAACATAAGAGAACAAACAAGAAAAAAAATGTAACTTATTTGAAGAACAATTAGAATTTGTTTCACAAGTTATGACCTAACTGGGAAACCATAATTCCATCTGTAGATGAATTGATCTTATTCTTTGTTTTACAACAAAACAAAAAGCATTTGATTAATCCGGAAAATGTCACCAATGCATTTTGAGCTAAACTTAAAGCTATATTTGTGGGTTTACCACCAGTGAAACTCAGGAATAGTCTAAGAACAGTAACAATGTTCAAATCATATTTGTTGTTTCCATTTCCAAAGTTCATTTCAATTCTTCAGGGCATATCGTTACTAAATGCAAAATTTACCTCAGAGGGAAAAGATAAAAATAAAACTCCGAGGTATCAAACGAGGCTACATTTATTGTTAGATTGTGGTTGTGCCGTCCTTCACCTATAATACAGCTATAAGTATAAGACCATTACTTATATATATCTATATATATATTGCTTCTTCATCTTCCTTTTGTGACTACCCCCAGTGACTTCATCATCACACATATTTATAATCCCTCCATACTATAACTTGCTGTAATCTCAATTCAGTTACTTTTCTTAATCTCCTTCCACCAGAATCAAAAGGAAACAGGCTCATTCCTCATTATATTATGGTAAATAATCTACTAAGAATTTATCTGCTCAAGAAAGATGTCAAAAGCTTCCATTGGTATGTGCTGTTTAGCTTTTGAGAAGGTTAATAAAATGTGTTAAAGTGATGCTTATTTGACGATAAATCCTGTTAATCTTTGCAATGTTGCTCCTTATACTAAACAACCTCTCAGGAAATTGAATCTTTGTCCATTCAAAGGTGTAAGGAATCATTAAACTCTTACTGCCATGGTAATTGGAAAATGCCATTTTTTTTTTTTTGGATTGAAATAATCAAAAAATTTGTAAAATTCTACATTTTGTGATTAGCTCTTTGTTGCTCAGTAAAAAATATCTTTAAAAGACTGCATTTAAATTCTTTTTGCTGTTCTTAATCCAACTGTCTTGCCATACTTTTAAGAAATTATAGATATTTATTTAAGAATTTTCTTATCCCAATGAAAAAAAAAGTATTCTCTAAAAAAAAACTATATAAAATAAACATAAAAGCAAAGACCGTGTTCTTGAGCAAGGTTTTTGTTTCTCTTTGAGCTGCTAACATTTATATCATAAAAGCTGATTATTGTAATATTGAGTATATGCATAGACTATGTGAATATATGTGTGAACCTTTGTGTATAAAATGTCACCTTTGAATTGCACTGCTAACACAGGTAGGACACAATATTGACTTGTAAGTCTATAATATACTTGGCAGTATATCATGGTTGCATAATGAAATACCGTGCCCCTATCAGCAATTAAAATAAAAGTATGTATTTGTGTGTGTGTGTGTGTGTGTGTGAGTGTGTGTGTGATTTCTATTTCAAAATTCCTGTTTCGATTTTTATTGGATTCATTTTCTTCAAATTTCATTTTTCCTAACAAACGATTCTCTTAATAAATAAACATCTCTTTTGTTAACTTAAGCGTGAACGTATTTGAGAGAAAGGAAGGGAGTTGTATAAGAGACACATAAAGAGAGAAAGAATGAGGGTGAATAAGGGAGAGTGTGAGATGGGAAAGGGGTGAAAGAGTTTATAGCTTGTGTGTGTGTGTGTGTGTGTGTGTGTGTGTGTGTGTGTGTGTGTGTGTGTGTTTGCGTGTGTGTGTGTTAGAGAGAGAGAGAGAGAGAGAGAGAGAGAGAGAGAGAGAGAGAGAGAGAAATGAAAAAGAGTTGTCCATTGATCTCATTGTATTGTATATTTTGATCGTTATTTTTGGCTGACCACTGCAAGGCTTTAGCGAAACATAATTGGGTTCTGAACCTCTTTGCATTTCAGTGTATTTCCGGACACAGCTAAATCCCTTCTATTATATTGATCGTCTGGTTTTCAGAGAATAAAATCTCATCTGTTATTATAACGACTGATTATGTTCTTGTGATTCAATAATCTCGTACTACGGGTGACTAGTAAGAACTTCGTTTTCAGAAATAAATATTCTTTATAATTCTGGCACACGGCCAGCAATTTTGAGGGGCTAGTCGATTACATCGACTCCAGCTTGGTACTTATCGACCCTAGAGGGATGAAAATCAACGTTGACCACGGCAGAATTTGAACCCAGAACGTAATGAGTAGAAAGAAATGCTTTTACGTATTTAGTCCGACATATTAATGATTCTGCCAGCTCGCCTAAAGAGGGTGGGGTGGGGTGGCGAACAACTTTCTCTCACACTTTCTTCCTGTTTCTGTCGTACTTGTCAAAGGGCTAGTCTTGTCACTCTGTGTCACACTGAATCTCCCCGAGAGCTACATTAATGGTACACGTGTCTGTGGAGTGCTCAGCCACTTGCACGTTAATTTCACGAGCAGGCTGTTCCGTTTATCGGACCAACTGGAACCTTCATCGTCGTAATCGACGGAGTACCACGATATATATTTATGTATATGTATGTATTCTGTTAGTTATCATCAGTACCTGATCATTATGTATATTGTCCTTTCTTCTCAGACCAACTAAACATTTTCCAGTCCGCATTTTCATCATATTGATTGACATAAGTTCCCTACCATCAAAGAAATTGTCATAATTGATTGTATCATCCTCAGTACATCCAGCATTTATTTCATCTATTGTCAGAGATATTAGAAAAAAAAAAAAGAAAAAAAAAGAAAAGAAAAGCAGACACAAAAATGAGGATTTGAATGCAGAACGTAGGGAGCAAATCTAAATACTGTACGACACCAAATAATTGAACTACCGAGAAGGTTTATGAGTGGCACGACAATCTACGTTTCCGATTAACCTAGGAAGAGAAAAATCGTCACTTTATCCCGAACTAAGCGGAAACTTCCGGTGAACAAGCTATTAGACGTAAAACTGGTGTGTACTGGAGTCGATGTAGTCGAATATCTCCCTCCCCTAAATTTCAGGCCTTGTGCCTATAATAGAAAGGATTATAAAAGAGGGCAAAGGGAAGGGTCTTAACTGTGTACCGTGAAAGATAGTGGAAGGGAACTTATTTAAACCGGGAGAGCGTGACAACGTTTCACTTGCTCAAATTTGACTAACAGGAAATACTTCCCTATCCTTAAACCTTTTAAACGTCAACAACCATAAATTTCCTTCCTTTTCTTTTTCCTAACAAAATCTTTCTCGTTATCATTTTTGATAAACATTACCCCCCCCCCACCCCCACAAAAAAACCCAGCAATACTATGATAATTATGATTCTTAAGTTCTTAAAACCGTTCTTATATTGTGTGGGAGATAAAAGTATATGCATGTGTATATATATATGTATATGTATATATATATAGAGGTATGTATATATGTATGTATATACATACATATATATATTATATATGTATATATATATATACATATGTATGTATGTATATGTATTTATATATAAATATATATACAAGTGTATAAAGCCTTTGATATACTTGGTAACTTTCAGTGTTGCTTTAATTTCTATAGAAAAATTGTAGAGATAACTTTAAAAAGTGACTGAATCGCACTGCTAACCCAGGTAGGATGCAGTATTGGCTTATGAGCCTTTAATATGTTTGGTAGTATATTATGGTTGCAAAACGAAATACGTTGCCCCAACAATGAATATGTACGTATCAGTTGTCAGGAATGTGTTTAATATGTAAAATTGGTGTATCTAATTGTGTTACATCGCTAGTGTTATATGGACTGTTAGATATGTAATTCGTCTGACGTTCCGTGTGTCATGTGGTTCGTCTGAGTTCATTGTTTCATTGTTGTTGTCTTGTGGGACTGTCGTAGTAAAATGTCATTGATATATATATGGCGGACATGACTTTTGTTTATTCATAACGAACATTGGGTGAGTGCGTTCTTTGTATGTAATTGAACAATAAATGTAATAATTAAATTGTATAACTCGTTATGTTATCTCTGCGAGTCAGTCCGAGGGAAACATAACAGCTGGGTTTGGTGGTTATTTAAGCAACGTGTTCGTAAATACTTAATGGGTTGTATGTGATACTGAAGAAGGAATAATAACTCCTGAAATATGCACGTACTCCCATTCTTGTTTTCTATCTTCAATGGCATCGTAACCTGCAGAGCTGGCTCTAATTTCTCACGTCAGAATGTAAAGAGTTGGAAGGAACGCTGCTAAGCATTTTGCCCAACGCATTTTTACCTGCTTGCCGTCTTGGAGTCATCCGTAAATAACTATTATTTTTTCGAATTTAGGCTCAGGGCCAGCAATTTTGAGGAGTTGGGTAGTCGATACCATCGACCTTTGTACTTGACTGGTATTTTATTTTATCGACTCCGGAAGGATGAAAGGAAAATTTGACTACGGTGGTATTTGAACTCAAAATGTAAAGAACCGGAAGAAATACCTAAAAGCATTTTTATCCACAACACTAACGGTTCTGACCGCAAATATATTTAACTTCATTCGTTCGCATAAATTCATGAAACCTTCTTGTGTGACTTTCCTTATACATTCTCTCCGTTTTTCTATGACTGTGTCTTGTTCATCCCAACACGATTTTATAAACTCCCTCTAAGGGGAGTGCAAACACTCACACATACACACACACACACAAGGCCCGGAGAGGATAGGTCAAGGAAGTTATACAAGGAAGTCGCTTAAAAAAATTTGTATAAATTAAAGATAATATAAATAACTTTGAAAGAAAACAATAAATAAAATATCTTAAGAATTACGCAGAGAAGCATTTAAGGTTACCCACCTCTATGCAAGTAAAACCCATTGCTTAGGTCAAGTTAGAGCACTCTACGCCCCTGCCCTCCAGACACTGCTCATGCTGGAAAAGGGTGCATCCGGAAGTGCATCTTTTGGGCAAGACCCCCAAAAAATCACGTCTTGCTAGTATCTATTTTTAGCATGTGGTAAATTTCTAGTAACATCTTCGACATTTTCTTCTGAATTTCCTGTATCTTAACCGCATTTTGTCCTCACTAGATTCTCTAAAATTCTCCCGTCTGTCCATCAGCACTTTTGTTTGGTACAGAAAGGAGTGCTTTGTACGTCGAACGACTACAAACTTTTTTTTTTTTTTACCGTCGTACTTCTTTTAGTTGGGTTTTGCATAACCTTTGAATCAGACTTCCACTTTCTATTTTTATCCCAGTAATTTCCAATTTCTTGTAATAATTTGTGATAATTTATTGTAATAATTTATTGTATTTGCTGTACAGTTTAAATTTTCTAAGATCATTTTGAAGCTATATGTATAAATGCATATAATATGCACACACACACACACACACACACACACACACACACACACACACACACACACACACACACACACACACTTTACTCGTGGATTAACAAGAATACCATTTGTAACCTTGCTGCTTTTTCATTCAAGGAGCACGATCGTTCTGTATGGCAGGCTTGATAATTGCTAAGATTCTTCTCAGCATGAAACTAACGGTAGGTTTGTTAACCAACAAATAAAGAATATTTATCCTCCACTAGCACTCATTATCACTATATATATATACACACACACACATATATATATATATATATATATATATATATATATATATATATATATATATATATATATATGTATATATATATATATATATATACTTCAAGTTGTTACTAGTTCAAATATGCTTGAAGCCTATTCGAACATATAAGAAAGCCATACAATATATATTGTCTTGAAGAAGATTTCTCGCTGTAAATAATTAGATGTAAATATTCTAAGCCAGTCCGAAGCGCTCAGTAGCCTACCGATTGATGCATTCTTTTCGGAGTGGATATCGCCGGAAAGAGAAACGCTTGACCTTACAAGAGAGATAGGTCTCTCTCATATTTCCCTCATCGTACTGTGACTGGTTGCGCTAATCGGTGGCTCACCGTAAATAAAATATGGAATAGAAACGCTAAACTGTGATATATATATATATATATATATACACACACACACACACACACATACATGTATATATAAATGGAACAAAAACGCAATAGAGGACATTAAAACATTCGGACAGATTTTTTGACAGTTTTTCGTTGTTTTTGTCGCACAAAGATGCCTTAGACACAGAACAGACACATGATAGAACCGCCATTACATGGTGGTTTTTTAGCCGCAAAAACCAAGGAAATTGGACTTTTTACTTTCCAGTAAAAAGCTTTTTACAGTGTAACTTTGCAAAAATGCGAAAAATCGATTTTTTCGCAATTCTTTTCGCAATTTTCTTGGGAATCAGAGGTTTCAAGGCAGTGCCAAAATATTTGTCTGAAATGTCGCAACATGACGTTCCTTTTGACACCAAAATTATAAAAATCGGACGTTCCTGTAAAAACTTTTCTCGCGTGCAACTTCCGCATTTTTTTGCAACAAGTGTGTGTGTGTGTGTGTGTGTGTGTGTGTGTGTGAGGTCCCTTCAGTTTTATTTATTTTTCTCTAAGAAGTGGGTATCTCTAGGCGTCGGTAATGCAGCAGTGACCTGTCCGGGTAAATTTGCCATTTAATGCAATAAATTTCATCAAAATCTGATGAAAAGTATGGAAAAGCATAAAAAGCATAAACGCTCGCGCGCGCACACACACATTCGCACACACACACACACACATTTTGCGTTTTATAGATATTTATAAATTCCTCTTTATAGTGTGTGTGTGTGTGTGTGAGTGAGTGCGTGTGTGTGTGCGTGTGTGTGTGCGTGTGTGTATGTGTGTGTGTGTGTGTGTGTTCTTTCAAAATCCTGTTTTAACGCCACTTTAGTCAAGCCTAATGTTACGCTAATTAGAAATCGATTAGAAAACCACACGCTGATATGTACACAATGGTATGAATTGGTTCGTAACGTTTACCATAAACCGCACACCGCCATGTCACGTCAAATCTACCCGAATCATATATTCATATGCAAAGTGAAGCCTACCGGGATGGTAGTCCCACTCACTCGGTATATAATTGCTTTGATGTTGCCACACAAGTTTTTTCGGTTGTTTTCCGGATGGTTTCAGTAATAATTTACTAATGGAGTGTTAAATTATATCAAAGTCGCAATAACAACAATAGATACAAAAAATTTTATGCTCACAACAACAACAACAACAACAACGAAATAATGTACGCATTACAGGAATAAGAACCGGAGCAATATCCACAACAACAACATCAGTTGAGAGAATGCTCGCTGGTTCACTTACAACTGTGGTTCTGAGATTGACAAGTGTTAAGCTCCTCCCCTCTGATTCATAATGAAACCCACTCCCAACTCTTTATTAATGGTTTCTGATTTTGAGGGGCGGGGACTGGTTGATTCCGTCGACCCAGTACTTGACTGGTACTTTATTTTATCGATCTCAGTAGAATGAAAGGCAAAGTTGACCTCAGTGGGATTTGAACTCAGAACCGGAAGAAATATTGATTTCAGATTTTAGAACAAGGCCAGGAATTTCAGGAGATGGGGTTAGTCGATTATATCGATGCCAGTGTTCAATTGGTACTTGTTTTATCGACCCTGAAAGGGAGGAAAGGCATAGTCAACTTCAACAGAACTTGAATTCAGGCGCAGGCGTAGCTGTATGGTAAGAAGCTTGTTTCTTCCAACAGTGATTTCGAGGGGTTTTCGGTCGGCGGACGCCGAATACACCTCTCATTTATATCATTCATATTTCATCATCTCTCATTTCATTAATGTATGCGTCCAGCCCGCTTTGCTTCTTGCACTTCTTTGTAAGGCCTTATGGCCAATCTAATGAAATAAATAAGCTTGTTTCCCAACCACATAGTTCTGCGTTCAGTCCCACTGCGTGGAATCTTGGGCAAGTGTCTTCTACTATAGTTTTGGGCCGACCAAAGCCTTGTGAGTGGATTTGGTAGACGGAAACCGGAAGAAGCCCATCGTATATATATATATATATGTATATATATATATATATATATATATATATATATATATATATATGTATATATATATATATATGTATATATATATATATATATATATATATATATATATATATGTACACATTTGTGTGTTTGTCTCCTCGCCATCGCTTGACAACCGATGCTGGTGAGTTTATGTCCCCGTAACTTAGCGGTTCGGCAAGAGATCCAGATAGAATAAGTACTAGGTTTACAAAGAATAAGTCGTGGGGTCGATTTCTTCGACTAACACACTTTAAAGCGGCGCTCCAGCATGGCCACAGTCAAATGACTGAAACAAGTAAAAAAGAATAAAAGGAGTGTATTGTCTGGCGTGTTAAGCGTATTGTCTGGCGTGCTTACAATTCTGCCAGCGCACTGCCGTCAACCAGAAGAAATATTGGTTCTAGATTTTGGCACAAAGCCTGCAAGTTTGAGGGGGTGGGCAAATCAATTACATTGATCCCAGAGCTCAGCCAGTACTTATTTTCATCAACTCCGAAAGGATGAAAGACAAAGTCGACCTCGGCGGGATTTGAACTCAGAACGTAAAGACAGACGAACTATCACTAAGCATTTCGCCCGGCGTGCTAACGATTCTGCCAACTTACCGCCTTTAGACGTTATAATAGTCTTTTCCACTCTAGGCACAAAGTCCGAAATTTTTGGGGGAGGGGACCAGTCGATTAGATCGACCCCAGTGCACAACTGGTACTTAATTTATCGACCCCGAAAGGATGAAAGGCAAAGTCGACCTCGGGTGGTGTGTACTGAGCCTTTGAAAGATACTTATACAAAGGGGTGTTGAAAAGTTCCTGGCTTTGGGTAAAAAAAATAAATATACAGGAGGATCAGTTAATTATGATTGTTCAACGTATTTCCCTTCCAGATTCACACTTATTGCAGCAGTCCTTCTCTTTTTCTAAGCCCTGTAAAAGAACTCGGAAGATTGGGCCTCCAACCAGGCCTTTCGCGCCACCTTTAAAGCCAGGGAGTTTTCACCACCTCCTCGTAGATAATTTTAATTAAACAAACATAGTTTATCAAAATGTTCTTATGATTTTCCTAACAGTGATCTAATCAGAATAAACACATAAATAGAGTTTACTGCAAAATTATTTTATGTTTCGTGACTTAACTGCAGAACCATTCGAAGTTAATTGACTTATGTAATGCTTGCGCAGTGAAAATAAATGGTTTATGTAATTATAGTTCTCAGTAATCAATAAATGGCTTTCTATTTACATTCCCAATGGATTAATGATTAAATTAAGTGATGTGCTGAATACCAGAACCTCGAGTAACATGAAGGAGAGAGGTTACTCAACTTGAAACTACAGTGAGTTCATTTTCAAACGCAACTCAAAGCCAAAATAAGCGAAGTAGAATTACGAGTTAAAATGAGTTCAACATTTAAATTGATTAACCAGCGTGTGCACTGTCATTATGATGATAGGCTTACTAATCTTCAAACCGTTGGAGAGGCATACAATAGAAGAAACAAATATTTCATTTATTTAATGGAAAACAGATGTTATTTTATAGAAATTTTGTTGAAGTATTTGGATTGGTAGGAACAATTTCTTGTTCTGTTTAAACAATAACAAAATAAACGGAAAATCAGAATCCTATCCCCTGAAAATTATAAGCCCTGTGCTTAAATTAGAAGCCGGTATTATTTGATTCTTTTTTCTTCGAGATGAATTAAATCTGGGTCGGCAAAGTTGTTAATATGGACCCCTGGGTAACTATGTGACTATTCAAGGGGGTCGATTAACATTAAATATTCCGACTATATCTGTATAATACGACAATGTTCATTATCCTTTATGAATTTCGTTAAGTATTTTCATTAAATTTCTTTCAATATTTCTTAAGAAACCACAATGACTCAAAAGAACGAAGGAATTATTTGTTTTAAACCAAGACATTTTTTTATTGATTATACTTTATAATTTTATTTTAAAAAATCACATGATTGTGATCGATAAGTTCTTAACGATTCCATGAAGGGCTCAGTTATATACAGTAAAGGCGCATAGCTTTGTGATTTGTGATTAGGGCGTTGCATTCTCGATCGCCAGATTGAGGGTTCGATTCCCCGACCAGGCGGCGTGTTGTGTTCTTGAGCAAAATACTTTCTTCTTTCCACGTTGCTGTAGTGCTGTGTGGTGATCCGCATGTCAAAGAATAGACCCTAATGTTTCCTCTGCGTGACATAAAAAAAGACGTTGAATTAGGACTTGCCCTCCGACCTCGTAAAACCCTCACCAGTAACGACCACCCATACAGACTCATGGGTCGGAGCGTTGTCGTCTGGGTGGTGCAAAGGACTCGTCTGCCAAGAGTAGCAAAAAATCACCAACGAATGGTGAATGCAGCCAGGCGCTGTTACAGTGCTCGCCCTCATGCTACTATCACTGACTGCTCTACGTAGTCTATTACGCTATCTCAACTGGTATAAAAACATGCTGGGCTTGAGTGGGCAGCATCTTGAGATTTCATTCTGTAATGTTTGTTGCTTATTTTCTGTTTAATGTCAGGGACTTCGACTCGAAGAGTAACATTGATTTCTTATAGAAACACAATGTCACAGATTTTAGAGCTGAGCAAGCTAGAAGTTGTAGCGTAAAGTTAAAAGTGATCATCAGTAAACTAAATTGGTTTCGAGAAACAACAGAATTAAGGCGGCGCGCTGGCAGAGACGTTAGCACGCCGGGCGAGATGCTTGACGGTATTTCGTCTGTCTTTACGTTCTGAGTTCAAATTCCACCGAATAACAGAATGGCAAAGAGCAATCCCGAACATTAGGTTTTTTTTAATGTAAAGTTATCAAAGTCCTTCAATACTTCACGGATATTCTCGAATGTGTGTGTGGACATTAGCGTCTGTGTGTGTGTATGTAGATGTGTGTGTGTGTATACATATCTCTGTGTGTGTAGATGTGCGTGCAGTTATGTGTGTTTATGTTAGCGTGTGAGCATGTGTATTTGTGTTAGTGTGTATGTGAGCATTTATGTGTCCAAGTGTGTGTATGTGTCTAGATATATGCATATGTGCGTATGTATATCTGCGTGTGTATGTGTGTTTATGTTAGTGTGTAAGCATGTGTATTTGTGTTTGTGTGTATATGTGCGTGTGTAGGCGTATGTGTGCATTTGTGTGTGTCCGAGCGCGTGTATGTGTATGTTTGTGCATGTATAGATATATGCATGTGTGCGTATGTATATCTATGTGCGTTAATGTGTGTCAGTATGTGTGTGTGTGTCCCCGAGTGTGTGCGTGTGTGTGTTTGCGTAACTGTAGGAAATATTTATCTGGTTGAGGTAGATTGGAAAAAAAGGAATGAATATTCAGTGAATGTAAGATTCTTCATTTTTTCTCTTTGAATGTTGAGCACCGATGCCAACGGTAATTGCCAGTTCTTGCTGAAGATCCAAGAAAACATTTTTTAAAGATATTTTCTATATTTATTTTACTTGAATTCAATATCTTTGAAGTAGTAGTTGTGGTGGTCTTCGTAGTAATTGTGGTGGTGGCGGTAGTAATACTGTTGCTGTTAGTGATGGTGGTGGTGGTGGTAGCGGTGGTAGTAGTGATAGTAGATGTAGTAGTATTAGTGGTAGTTGCGACAGCAGCAGCAGCAGTAGCAGTAGTAGTAGTTAATGATAACAACAGCAACCAGCTATTTGTATAGCCATTTTAAAATATTTTTCAAGTTGTGCGTGAAAAATAAAAAAATCGTATATCCTTTCCTTCCTAAACTCTATTTTTCATTTTTTTTCTTTTCGCCCGAAATTTGTGTAAATTAATATTCTTGTAAAGAACTGGTCTTTTATCGTCGAAGACATCTGTCGCAGAAAACATATGAAGCGTTTCTGTCAACAAAATTTATATTTTCATCAAAAGTCAAATCTATTTATACAACCAGGAAACCAGGAAGAGAGCAGAATGAAACAACAACTGATAGTGTATGTATGTATGTATGTATGTATGTATGTGTGTGTGTGTGTGTGTGTGTGTGTGTGTGTGTGTATGTATGTGCGTGTGTGTACGCACACAAATGGATACATGTATGCATATTTATACACATATATCTATGCATACATTTATATATATATACAAATATATATATATATACATATACACACGAATATATATATATATATATATATATATATATATATATATATATATATATATATATATATATATATATATATATATATATATTTATATACATATCTATATATAGTGTATGATGAATCTATGGATTGAAGTTCCATACATCCCATCAATTTGGTTAAAAATGTAGGAGACAAGTTGTTAAAATTTATAAGTTTATATATATATATATATATATATATATAGTTCATATATATATATATATATATATATATATATATATATATATAGTTCAAAAACACAATAACAAAAAAACAAAAAAACAACAAAGTGAGGACGTGATATGGATAGTATTATTGGACGCTCAGGAAAGGAAAGAGAGAGTGTATGACGTTTCGGGCGTAGCCCTTCGTCGGAAAGATGGAAAGTTCGGAGAATGGAAGAACGGAGAAAGAGGAAAATGGTACCGATGCCCACGAGGTTACATGATGAAAAGACCGGAAGAGGAGGTGGTGGGGGAAAAGTTCTTTCTAAGATAGGAGAGTGAAAAAGGGAGATGAATATCGGTGCGCGTGCGAAAGTCTGCGAGTGTGTGTGTGATAACAGAACGTGTGTGTGCGTATGTATGTGTGTGTGTGTGTGTGTGTGTGCATGGTTTGGTGGTTTATCTGTTAGTGTGTTTGTGTGTGTGTGTGTGTGTGTATGACATAGTGGAAGAAATTAGTAGCAGGACTGGTTAGTGGACGCTGTAGACAGTGTAGGTAGAAGGTCAACAGGTGGTTGTTTGGGTGTGTGTGTGTTCGTGTTTGTGTGGGGTTGTCGGTGTTAGGTACGTGTACGTGTGTGTGTGTATTTTGTATGTGCGCGTGTGTGTATGTGTATGTTTTCTGTGCGTGCGTGTGTGTTTGTGTGTATGTGTATGTTGTGTGTATGTGCGTTGCTGTGTACGTGTGTGTGCGTGCGTTTGCTATTGTATATGCGTGTGTTGTTTATGCCCATGTGTGTATGATTGTATGCGTGTCTGTGTGAGTGTGTAGTGTTGGTGAGAAGTGTGTGTGTATGTGGGTGTGTACGTGTGTGTGTATATGTGTGGATGTGCGTGTGTGTGTGGGATTGTGAGTGTTAGGTACGGGTGTGTGTGTGTTTATGTATGTCTGTATGTGTTTCCGTGTGCGCGTGTGTGTATATTTTTTGTGCGTGCGTGTATGTGTATATTGTGTATGTTTTCGTGCGTGCGTATGTGTTATGTATATGAGTGAGTATTGTGTATGTGAGAGGTGTGTGTGCATGTGTGTATATGTGTATGTGTGCCTGTGTGTATATGTGTATGTGTGTCGTGTATGTATGTGTGTATGTGTGTGTGTGTGTGGTTTTATGCATGTGAGGGGTGTGTATGTGTATGTTTATGTGTGTGCGTGCGTATGTGTGCCAGGTATGTGTGTTATTTTGTGTGTGCACTCCTGTGTGTATGTGTGTGCATGTGTATGCGGCTGTGTATGTAGGCGTGCGCGTATATATGGGTGTGTGTGTGTATATATGTGCGTTCGGCTATGTGTGTGTGAGGGCGCGTATGTATGTTTGTCATGTATGTGGGCGGTATATATGTAAGGTGTGTGGGTATTTGTGCGTGTAGGTAGTGGTGAGATAAAAAGTAGAAAAAAGTAAGTCTAATAATAAGAGAATAATGGATATAATGTAAGGGGGACGAGGGGGGGGGTTTAAAAAAAAAAAAAATTATGTAAAGTGTTGCAGGGACGTAAAGGGGAGAGTCATAAGGAAGAGAAGGCTGTGTTGAGTCCGAAGGGGAAAGAAGAATTAAGGTTGAAAATGTAGCGTTGCTCCAAGTGGAGTCGCGAGGGAGTGGACCCATGGTGCAGGGCGAGGCCAAAAACGGAGATGTTAGAGGGAGAGTGGTTGGGCAGTTGGAAGTGACGGCCGACAGGGGAGTCCGAACCTAGCCGAACGTCCCTTAGGTGTTCGGTGAAACGGTCGGCCAGCCGGCGGCCCGTCTGCCCCACGTAGACTTGGTTGCATAGGGTAATACCTACCTACATACTTGCGTATTTATATATTTATATTTATATACGTACGTATGTATGTATGTATATATGTATGTATGTACGTATGTATATATATATATATGTATGCATGTATGTATGTATGTATGTATGTATGTAAGGGGAAATCATCACCGTCGTAACAAGCAAAATATTCTAAGTTTAAAGGTGATACGGAAATTGATGTTGTGAGAGTCATCCTTTTCCAAAATGAATTACCCATGTAAAACGAAGTGGTTTCACATTGAAATCGAAACCGCGTCACACTTTACGTATAGCACTTACTTCAGACTTTTGAGGCAATTATTAGAACTAGATGATTATATAATGATGATTTTACGTAAGATTGGTAATCGATACATTTCCCCCACCTTTTTGTCGGTTCATAGGTTTCTTTCGAAGTTGACATTTTCGAGATATCTTGAAAATCTACACGAAACACTATCAGGAAGACATCGTTCTGAATTGATTGTCACAGATGACATACGTTGTAACCAGTAATGAAACACAAAACTTATGTTGCGTGCTATCGACAATTATCTCCCTTCTACTTCAGCTTGGATGCCTTCGTCAGCAGCATTAAGGTCCACTTAACATGGTAGGTCAGCAAATATCACTTAGTCATTTCATTTAGAGGTATTAAACTTGCTTTTAAATTGAACAATCGTGTCCTCAATTCTCTTTACCGACCACCCAAGATTTAGCATTTTCTCTTGTTTCTTTTTAGAGCTTGTTACGCGAAACATGCACATTCATACATAATTCTGTACTAAGTATGGATTCTTTGTTAGAAGTGGTTGCTACGGCAAAGTCTGTTGGTGCAGAATATAGCAACAAGCGTTGATTGGCGAAGAATATCATTTGGGAAAAGTATTAAATATCTTATGAAAGAGAACTTGTTTTCTTCGAATTGCGTTAAACGTTTTATCTGGATGATTTATTGAAATAAATATAACCCAAAGAGTTAAGTCTGTTTAAAGCAGGCTTTAGTTCAGTTCTACTGTCACAAACAGCAGATTACAAGGTATTTATTGCAGCAGCTGAAGAATCTCGCAGAATTTCAACAATTAGTATTATTATAATAGCATGATAAGGCAGCGAGCTGGCAGAATCATTAGCACGCCGGACAAAGTGCTTAGGTCCGCGGCCCCTTGATGGTCCGCAAAGGTAGTATTGAGAGTCGGTGAGCTAAATTCAAAATTTCATCTATCTATCTATCTATCTATCTATCTATCTATCTATCTATCTATCTATCTATCTATCTATCTATGCTTGTGTGCGCGTGCGGTATGTGCGTATATGTGTGTGCGTATGAGTGCACGCACGCTTGTTTGCACGTAGCTTAGTGGTTTGGGTATTCGGCTCACGATCCTAATGTCGCGAGTTCAATTCCCGGCGGTGCGTTGTGTCCTTGAGCAAGACGGTTTATTTCACCTTGCTCCAGTCCATTCCGCTGGCAAATATGAGTTGTACCTGTAATTTAAAGGGCCAGCCTTCTTACATTCTGTGTCACGTTGAATCTCTTCGAGAACTACTTTAAAGGGTACGCGTGTCTGTGGAGCGCTCAGCCACTTGCATGTTAATTTCACGAGCAGGTTGTTCCGTTGAGTTGATCGAATCAACTGGAACTTACACCGTTGTAACCGACGGAGAACCTGTGTCTGTGCGCGTGAGTATACGTTGCGCGCGCGCGTGCGTGAATGTAGAAACTGCTTAAGGTATTACAGCCAACATTCATTATCAGGTAATCACGTGGTGAATCAAGTACAATGCAGGAATATCAATACATCATCCAGATAAAACGTTTAACGAAATTAGAAGCAGGTAAATGCTCTTTGAAAATCGGTTTAAAACTCCGCAGGCGATAGTTTTCACTAATTAATACGTGTTTCAATATTCTACACCTTCACACTCTGGAATGGCGTTCATATTTGTTAAGACTAAAAGGAAACGAATATATGCCTTCTACTGTTGAAACAGGAGGCGCAGTGGACCAATGGTTAGGGCAGCGGACTCGCGGTCATAGGATCGCGGTTTCGATTCCCAGACCGGGCGTTGTGAGTGTTTATTGAGCGAAAACACCTAAAGCTCCACGAGGCTCCGGCAGGGGATGGTGGCGAACCCTGCTGTACTCTTCCACCACAACTTTCTCTCATTCTTACTTCCTGTTTCTGTTGTGCCTGTAATTCAAAGGGCCAGCCTTGTCACACTGTGTCACGCTGAACATCCCCGAGAACTACGTTAAGGTTACACGTGTCTGTGGAGCGCTCAGCCACTTGCACGTTAATTTCACGAGCAGGCTGTTCCGTTGATCGGATCAACTGGAACCCTCGACGTCGTAAGCGACGGAGTGCCACCAACAACTGTTGAAACAGTAATCATAATGGTTGACCTGTAGCAGTCTTTTCTCTCATCCAAAAATCGACGGACAAAATTCCTTGAACAGTAGAGAAAATAAATTATTCGATTGTTGAAACTAACTGTCAAAAATTAGTACCACTTTTTTTTACCTCAGTGATATATCAGAAGTCTGTAGCATGAATGCCCGATGGAAAATAAGAAAAGTAAGACGGGTTTCAAATTTTGGAAGAAGGTCAACAATTTCAGGGGAGAGGGGAAGTGGAATACATCGATGCCAATGCTAAAATTGTACTTATTTTATCGACCCCGAAAGGATGAAAGGCAAAATCGAACTCGGCGGAATTTGAACTCAGAACGTAAATACAGAAGAAATCCCACTATGCATTTTTGCCCGGCGCGCTATCGGTTCTGTTCCCTCCTCTCAAACAGCTTTCTATGTAGATCACTGCGCTATTTCCTTCAGAAGATAGGTCTGGAACCCAGACCACCGAAGAAAGCCATCAAGGAAATCGGCACGGCCACTGAAACTAGCTCAGAATAGCTATAACTGGTGAGAGACAGCAAGTGAAACCCTTCCGTAGGAGAAGGGTAGTTCAGTCCTCGCTACCCTAGTCAAGCAAAGCGTATAGGCTAAGGGGCGAAACGCTTGTGACCCTGAGATACCTGATGACGATACGGAAGGATTCCCAGCAGTATAAGGGATTTAGAAGAGCTTGCAAAGCCTCTGAGTAGCTCCTACTATTTCTGCGTGGGACAGAGCACAGTACCGTGCAAAAGTCTTCGGCTACTTTAAACTATTGCAAATTTCTACTAATCGCCAACTTATAAGTGGTTGTTTCGCATTGCATTTTTTACAGATGAAACATTTGCCCTGTTGGAGTCATTTCCATACCTAATCATTGTATTTTGTAGTAGGGATTCTGAATGAGAGGGGAAGATGCGAGATGGCCACCAAAATTGGCCGTGCAAAAGTTTTCGACCACCTCACATAAACCAGTCAACATACAATGCTTTAAAGCAGAAACATATCTATAACGGAAATTTATTACATAATGTCCATTTCAAGAAGTTACTGCACATTGTTAATATTTTGTGTGGCTTCCCTTAGCTTGAATAATTGCTTCAATGCACCTGAGAAGAGATGCGTACAAATCCTTCACCATTTTCACAGGTATGAGATGCCATTCTCTGTGGCTGAGCTCTCACAACTCTTCGAGATTGCGTGGATTCTTCTGACGAACTTTTCTCTTTAGTTCATTCCACATTTTCTCGATGATATTTAAGCCAGGACTCTGAGCTGTCCACTCTTTCAATACGGTAACACCATCAGCCGGATTCTGTAGTGTTGCACGCGATCTGTGGCATGGAGCTCCGTCATGCTGAAAAATCTCACCTTCATGCAAATCTGTTATCGAAAATCTTTCAGCAATTGGATGTATTTGGCACTATTCAAGTTACCATCAGTTTTAACCAACATCACTTTTTATGCATATCCAAAGCATCAGACTCTTACCCCCAAACTTCACTGTTTTCTTCGGGTAACGTGGGTCGTTTCGTTTTCCTGGAGGCCTTCTGACAAGTTCTCGCTTTCTAATAAGGCGAAACAACCCAGACGGCCCACACACACGACCCCGCCATGCCCCCTACGCACATCTAAGTATTACTTCATAGGTTAGGAGAGGGTGGTCACATTTCTGTCAAATATACAGCGTTTATTTGACTAATGCACCCATAACATTTTAAACATGTTTTAAAGACCGCCTCTAACTTTATCACAGAATTGGTGATAAATTAACTATGACTTGATTATGCCACAAACTATATATATATATATATATATATATATATATATATATATATATATATATATACATACATACATATGTAAACATAAACAAACATAAGCATACATATATACATCGACATATACACATACATGCTCATATATGTTTATATACAAACATAAAACATACATGCAAACACATGCACATAGAATATGTGTGTATATGGGTGCGTATGTTTATATGTGTATGTGAGAAAGAGAAGGAAAGTGAGAAAGAGAGAGAGAGAGAGAGAGAGAGAGAGAGAGAGAGAGAGAGAGAGAGGAATAGTGCGTATGTTAGCGTATGTTATTACATGTGCGGCGAATTGAACATATTTGAAGAGGATGATTGCTCACGTAGGTAACTAAGGTATGCAAATGCAGCCTGAATGTAAATTGCCAGCGCATATCTGTCTGTGTGAATGCGCTGAGAAAAGAAACAGTATGAGTTTTGTAAGAATGATTGTTTGTAAAATAAATACGCCCACCACCTTGCATTCAGCACGATGCATCAACTTGTGCACCAACAGGAATATGCAACAAGTACATACATACATACATACATACATACATACATACATGCAAACACACATACGTATATACATGCCCCCGTCCATCCATCCATCCATCCATCCATCGATACATAGATACATACATACCTATACCTACATACATACGTAAATATTTATGTGAGTGTTTGTGTGGATGGCTGTATGTGTATATGTATATAAATACACACACACACACACATATATGTATATGCATATATAAATGCATATATATCTGCGTGTATGTGTGTGTATTTGTATGTATATATATATATATATATATATATATATATATATATATATATATATATATATAACATGCATACATACATTCATACATAATCATGCATGCATACATGTATACTCACAGACACGTTCACAAACAGACATACGCGCACACAAGTATATGCTGAGTCTTATAGGATTGACAGCTTATAATGTAACCAATTGTGCAAAAAAAAGCCACAAACAACACAGCGTTCTTATGTGTTATCCATTCCACCTGGTTTCGTATATGCATAATTTCCATACACACACACACACACACACACACGCACACACACACACACATATGTATATATGTATGTATATATATATATATATATATATATATATATATATATATATATATATATATATGTATATATATATATATATATATGTATATATATATATATATATATATATATATATATATATATATATATATATATATGTATGTGTGTGTGTGTGTGTGTGTGTGTGTGTATCGTTGTGTGTATCCTGATGTGTATCTTTATGTGTGCGTGTATATACGTCTGTGTATTATTCAATAATGTAAGCCAATTCATTAACCCTCTTACATCGGCTCTCTTCACCCGTATTAATTACATTGCTACTTAGTAACATTTCTAATTGATTTTGTAAGTTCAAAGAAATAGTCGCATGATTCCTTCTGATCTTCGTAATTTATTCTATACACCTACTCAGATATATATATATATATATATATATATATATATATATATATATATATATATATATATATATATATATATATATATATATATATATATATATATATATATATATATATGTATACATATATATATATATATATGTATATATATATATATATGTATTTATATTTATATATATTTCCTGCTAGTCCTCATTTTGCCCGAGATTAAAAGAAACGTTATGCCTGTCCAATTCTTTAAGGATATTAATTGTGAATGTTTCCATTTTTCTTTTTCTGCACAGCTATTTCTTAAGAAATGTTCTCTTTACAAAACCGATTATTAAACTGTAATGGACCTTAACGATGCACGTAATCAACCGTGACTCCATCGTTTATTCAGCTGGAGATGAGTTTATTTCATTTCTCTAAGGAAATAATAAAGTCAAAATACGAATTCCGATGGCAGATCCGCGCATTAGCGTTTTCATCGAGATATACCAGGTGTGCCTTCATTGAACGATTGGAGACTTTAAGTAGGTCCTTAGTGGCTGTAGCTAGTAACTGTGACGTTTATACCTTTTATTGACCTCCGACTTGTAATTCTATGCCAGAGTGTGCTTCCCACAGATCGCAGCTTGCTTATATCACTAGGTTATCATCTCTTTACTAACGACTACAAATTGTTTTGTGAGACTAATTATTTTTCCTAACCAGAACTATTGCTTATATGACACAAATGTTTTTTAGTGATTCAGCGGTCTTCCATACATTGCATACATAAAGGAAAATTTTGCATGCATACGCAGAATTGAAACATTGATGTAACCATGATGTTCTGGTGATCTGATGAGCTAGCCTTCTTTATCTGATTTGTAAACGTACAATTGTATTGTACAAGGCGTAGTAAACATATTGGTGCAAACATGTAAAATAATTTATTATACAATTGAAATTACTATTGCATGATGAAAGCTGCGAAACGACCATAATCATAAGGATAAGAAATGGTTAATTAAATATACTCACCTTTCATACCTCCTGACTTTTTATGGTTTTATATATATATATATATATATATATATATATATATATATATATATATATATATATATATATATATTATGATTGACCGTTGACTGAACACTATTCAATTTTTTTTCTCCGTGTTTTTCTCCTTGTCTCCGTATTCTTTCTGTTGAAGAGCGTAGCTCGAAACGTCAAAGACTTTCCGTATTCCCGAGCGTCATACTAATACATCCTTTTGTTATTTACACCACCTGTCCTCGTCTGTTGTTGTTTTTTCGTACATTCTCCCATATATATATATATGTATATGTATATATATATATATATATATATATATATATATATATATATATATATATATGTGTGTGTGTGTGTGTGTATATGTATATGTATATTTGAAAAAAGAAAAAGAATGACTTCACTAGTAGTTCTAATCAGTTTAATCTATTATTTAAAAAAAATTTTTAATATATATTTTAGTTCATAGATCTAGTAAGTTCTTCGTTAACTTCGGTGTGGGGAATTTAAAAAAAAAAATTTTTTTGTTAACTTCTTTGGAGAACTTTCTCGCATTCGAATGCGAAAAAGTTCTCAATTCTCCACGCCCAAGTTAACAAATACATACTAGATTTATGAGCTAAAATTTATATTATTAAAAGAATTAAAAAATAAATTAGACTGATTAGAACTACCAGTGAAGTAATTCTTTTCCTTTATATATAAATATATATAAAGGAGAGAAAAAGACAATGAGAAAAAGAGAATGAGGGTATATTTGGCATTATATATTTTGTAAAATCGAAGGCGCGTTACTTAGGAGTAAGGGTATTCGGTTAACGATCGTAAGTTTATGAGTTCGATTCCTGGCGGCGCTTTGTGTCGTTGAGCAAAACGCTTTCTCTCACGTTGCTCCAGTTCACTCAGCTGGCAAAATTTAGTGATATCTGTATTTCAAAGGGGCCAGTCTTGTCACACTCTGTGTCACGCTGAATCTCCTCGAGAACTACGTTAAGGGTGCATGTGTCTGTGGAGTGCTCAACCACTTGCACATTAATTTCATGAGATGACTGTTCGTTGATAGGTTCAAGTGGATCCCTTATCGTTGTAACCGACAGAATGCCAGTGGTAGAAATATATTTTATAATTTCCTCTGACGAAATGTGTTTACTGCTTATTATTGTTATTATTGAAGTTGGTTTCATTAAATATTGATTTCAAATCTTGGCGAACCCTGCTGTACTCTTTCACCACAACTTTCTCTCACTCTTTCTTCCTGTTTCTGTTGTGCCTGTAATTCAAAGGGTCAGCCTTGTCACACTCTGTGTCACGCTGAATGTCTCCGAAAACTACGTCAAGGGTACACGTGTCTGTGGAGTGCTCAGCCACTTGCACGTTAATTTCACGAGCAGGCTGTTCCGTTGATCGGATCAACTGGAACCCTCGACGTCGTAAGCGACGGAGTGCCAACAAGATAGTGTTAATACAAGAAAGCTGCAACGGTTAACAGCGAAAGCAATCACCATTCTGCAAAATTACGGTCTTCATCGCACTTAAATGTGTGCTGGTTGCAGGGATGATATTAGGTTTAGTGATGACTCGCATCGTGCAGATAAATGTCTAAAGAGGTAAGTGTACAAAAAGATTTTTTTTTTCCACAAGAAATTATTACGACGCAGTTTCCCCATCAAAACTTTCTCTTGCGTTGATGTATTACTGGGTTTATGACTTGGTGAGCTTTAACAATTAACCCCATAAAACATTTTCAATTTTCCCCTTTCAAAAGCGCTTTCAAGTGTTTGGCAAAAGAAAAATACTTCTGACATGATGAATATTTTTACGTTAATGGGCGCCGACATAGATTATTTAAAAAAAAGTAAGTTATTATAATAAAATTGTAAACAAAAATACGATTATTATTTGAAAATCTATATATGCTCTGCCTTAACATTATGCCTTAAGATTATGTGCTGATTAAATTACATGGATTCACACAAAATAAATAAATATATCAATGAATAATAATCGTAATAAGAAATTAAAAAAAAATAATGCACCAGATGGCTTGCATTTTCACATTGAGAATTATTGGGTGCTTTAATGTAACTTTCTAATAATTGAATACTATTTAAACTCCTTTTGCCAGAATGAGAGAAGAATGAGCAAATAACACTAAATTATTTAGAAGTTATAGTTTCATTTCAACATAATATTAGAACTTCGATTAGAATAGTGTTGATATATTTTCGATTATTTTTGATTAATATTATTTGATTAATTATTAATCTTTATAGTTTATAATATCGTTAAAGTTTTTTTAAAATCAAAACTTTGTATATATATATAAAGTTTAACCTTTTATTCTTAATAATTTTTTCCATTCATAATTTTTTCATTCATATTTTTTATTATTACGTTTGTAGAAATAAATAATCTTGTATTTTTCTATTATTCAATTGATCTTTAATT
>NC_142940.1:54587909-54637909 GCF_046866305.1 Octopus bimaculoides | reverse complement strand
GGTGCACATGTGCACACACGTGCATGAGAGTATTCGCACATTCTTACAAGCGTTCTGCATCCATACATGTGTAACTGCAACTACACACAGACATTCATACGTATGTAAACGTATATGAGAAAAGCATTAACACAGCTGAGAACAATACGTTCGGGATAGGGGTGACCTTAGGAAAAAGAAAAGAACTTGTTTGTTTAAACCAAAAAGAAAAGCTGTTTAAGCGCAAAGATAATGCTTTGTTCTTTGCATCGCCTTTAATGAGTCCCCTCATCGTATCCAGAAATCCTGGGCACCGAAAAGGGTTCGTCACGAGTGTTGAAACTTTATATTTTACCCATATTTATACACATGAAGTTCTGGTAATATTCCGTCTAATGACGTAATGTAATAATTACATACAATAAATACTCAAGTTGACTTACCACCTAAAACTCCAACTTCAACTGCGACTAAAAACAAAAGGCAGAGATGTTATAGCTGCCTAGCAATGAATGGCCAAAGGTGGTTTATCATCGAACAGTTACGTATACAGTAGAAATAAATAACGAACAGGTAAACAACTGGAATGAGTTTAAATTATGGTGTTTGTATATTTAAACATGATTTCTGAGTTGTTACGATAGAGTAGATCATAAGAAATATAAAAAAAAGTAGGAAGGTGTACACATGCTCTTACAGCTGTTTCAAGAAGAGATATACTTACGGCGCATTTCCCTGCAGAAGAAGATAAGATATCCATGCAGTAGCGATTTGTTCCATCCTCGGAAAGAAAATGAGGAAAATAGAAAAGATTATTATTATTATTATTATTATTATTATTATTATTATTATTATTATTATTATTGAGAGGGAGCAACACATGCCATCGGAATAATACTTAGGGATAAATTTACGAAGCCCAATATACGATGCCATCATTACTAGTCTGATAAGGGTACACCAGGCACATGCATCACAACGATATGTGCGCGACATGGTAATCTTATATCAAGATAAACAGCGCGTGACCTTGCAGGTGGGGCCCGGTTGGAATTTTCGAGTAGCCCAGTCTACTCAAAAAGTTACTGAATAAGGTTTGTTTAAGGATGATGAACGAAACACCCAGGTTTCTTGAAGTGAATTATTCAAACACCAGTGAATTCCTCCCAACACATGGCTACTCCTGTTCGTGATCAGAGATGCACATATCGTCAGTCACCAAGGGACATGATTAACTGGTTAAGGTCAAGCAACAGAAAGCAAATCTGCGGTATTGAGCAGAATATTTGCTGTAGCCCATCTTGATATATATACATATATATATATATATATATATATATATATATATATATATATATATATATATATATATATATATATATATATATATTGTCTATCTTGATATATATATATATATATATATATAAGGGCCCATTAGCTGAACACTTGTAAAAAATCAAATTTTAGATAAAGAACCTATCAGGCGCGGATGTATGGTAAGAAGTTGGCGTCTCAACCGCATATTTCCGGGTTCAGTCCTACTGCGTGGTATCTGGGGAGTGGATTTGATAGACGGAAGCTGAAAGAAGCCCATCGTATATATATATGTATGTGTGTGTGTGTGTGTGTGTGCATGTATGTATATATATATATATATATATATATATATATATATATATATATATATATATATATATATATATATATATATATATATATATATATATGTATATCTGTGTGTGTGTGTTTGCCCACCATTACTGCTTGACAATCGGGTTTTAAAAAAATATTGAGGTCCATTCATTCGACTAAAAATTCTTGAAGGCGGTGCCCCAGCATGGCCGCGTTCAAGTGATTGAAACAAGTAAGAGACAAAAGATCCACGAACTGAGATTATACTTGTTTGGAGATTAGAGTATTTCTGTAGGAAATAAACTGATGGTATATCAAATACTTTGAAGAACGCTCATGAAAATTGCGAAAACAAGAAATATTTGTAGTGAAAAGAGGTGGAATTCTTCTGCAAAGATGGTTATTTGAGAAACTGAGAAATGTACGGTGGCCTAAAAGAAATATTTGATGAAAAGAAACGTATTTTGTTAAAATGAGCACAGGTATGAAGAAAATAATTGGTCTTCCATAAGTACCATCTTTAGCTTCATGAAACCGTTTGTTGTTTCAGTATAAACATATTTTTGTCCATTTGGCAATCTGGCAAATATCATCTGGAAACTAGAGGAATCAAAATTAGATAATTTATTTCATCATACTTATAAACCTGTCTATAATTAGTTTTTTAAAGGATGTAACATATCACAGTTAAGATATTTATTCCAGTTGCTTACCATAACCGCGGTACCACATTTGATTATATTTCGGGATAGGGACAGTTACGATGTTCTTTTTATTTTTTTAATATAATCTGTGGTAGGGCGGCGAGCTGGCAGAAACGTTAGCATGTCGGACGAAATGCTTAGCGGTATTTCGTCTGTCTTTGCGTTCAAATTCCGCCGAGGTCAACTTTGCCTTTCATTCTTTCGGAGTCGATAAATTAAGTACCAGTTGCGCACTGGGGTCGATCCTGCCAGCTCGCCGCCTTAGTAGTTAGTAGTAGTAGTAGTAATAATAATAGCAATAATAATAAAGTGAAAATCAAATAAATATCGCGTGTGTTTATTGGCAAAAGATGACCATCCCCGCGTATAACAATATATTTCTTCTTTTCGTGGTATAAGAACTATTTATGTGACATTCTGATTAGAAGGCTGACAAAAATATTAAATGTTACGATTGTAACAAAATGGAGCCATATCTTTCATATATTTGTAGTGAAAACAATATCAATGCAATCAAATGGCAAATGGTTGAGGGCATTTGAAAATGCCATCGGGTTATAAACGATTTGATATTCTCAAAGCATAAATATGTTATGTTGACTAAGCATTTAGCATTTATGTGTCATTGTATCGATATTATCTCTTGTATCTTCATACAGATATCGTTTTACATAAAAACTCTTCAGAAATCTCTGGATTTGTTAACGATAGGCATGTGTAAAAAGAGTACCGAATCTAAAGGGCATATGGGAAAGAGTACAGCATCCATGCAGTGTTTTTCCCAGTGTTTGTTTTTGTTTTGTGCATTTCGCCCAGCGTGCTAACGATTCTTATTTCTTTATTGTCCACAAGGGGCTAAACATAGAGGGAACAAACAAAGGAATTAAGTCGATTACATCGACTCCAGTACACAACTGGTACTTAATTTATCGACCCCGAAAGGATAAAAGGTAAAGTCGACCTGGCTGGAATTTAAACTCAGAACGTAACGGTAAACGAGACACCGTTAAGCATTTCGCCCGGCGTACTAACGTTTCTGCCAGCTCGCCGCCTTTCGAAAGTAAATATTGTAAAGCATTTAGTCCAATGTTCCCCCATTCCTGATGACTCCGACCCGTTGACTCGTAGAATTAATATTATTAAATTAAACAAAAAACCCCCCAAAAAACCAAAAAAAAACCCCCAACAAAACAAAGACAACAACGTATTTTATCTCGTCCTCACTATTTGAACTTTCGATTCTAATCTGATTTCCTCAAACGTAATTACATCGCTCTCTTTTCGTTTTTAAATAAAAATTCTCAATGTTGTGTTAGGGGTCAACCAGTAGGAATACCCCATTTTTATTGGTTTATTGAGATTGTCTAAATAGTGGATCTAAGACGCTTACAAGTGGAATATATACGATGTTCATCTGGGTGTTCACGCTAAATTTCACACTTAAATATTAATCTCTCTTCTACGCCTCACTGAAAGCAAATATTTGTAAAATATAATGTCAAATAAAATTATCAGCGAGATAAAATGGTAAATAAAGTAGGAACCAGTTTGAACTTCACCCTGAATTATTCATCGCTTAATCACTTGACATTTGGTAGAATAAACACCCGGGTAACAACAATTACAACATTGCCTGTTTGTCTCTTTCCGTACTGATTAACAAACCTCTCTCCTCCATATTTTTGACACAGAGTCACACACACACACACACACACACACACACACACACACACACACACACACACACACACACACAATCATGTGTATGTATATGTGCGTGCGTGTGTGTGTGTGTGTGTGTGTGTGTGTGTGTGTGTGTGTGTGTGTATTGCTGTATGGTAATTGTGATTACAAATCAATGCGTTTGAAACAGATGGCTTGTAATACTAGTTACCACACGCAAACACCTAATGAACTCTGCACGCTTCTAGTACACACGTACAACATACACACGTACAACACACACGCGCACACACACACACACATGCACACTCTTCCACTTCACACGCATACACACACATATATGTATATGTGTCCTTTCACACACCGCATTTCTTCCTTTTTTTTCAAACGAAATTTTCAGAAACCTCACACTGTGTAACTGACGGATTCTGAATCCGAACTTAACGTGATTAAATCAACATTGAATCCTCAGCAGCTCTACAACATATATTCAGTTGATTGTCAGTGTGGTCCTGTTTGATGTGCAAAAAAAAAAAAAAAAACTTCTCTGTGACAAATTATAATTAAATAAATAAAACTACCCAATTAAGTGCTGAGATCTTTTTTTTCTACTCTAGGAACAAGGCCCGAAATTTTGGGGGAGGGAACTAGTTGATTAGATCGACTCCAGGACGCAACTCGTACTTAATTTATCAACCCCGAAAGGATAAAAAGCAAAGTTGACCTTGGCGGAATTTGAACTCAGAACGTAAAAACAGACAAAATACCGCTCAGCATTTCGCTCGGCGTGCTAACGTTTCTGCCAGCTCGCCGCCTTTAGGAGCTGAGAATATTGATTGACTACAGATACAACATCAGTTTTCCGGAAGCTTTCGATTCCAAAGCCTTTCCGTATTATTGAATTTTCCGTACCAGGGATGGCCACCTTCCTTAACACGCTCTAAATTGAACAAATATTAAATTTACTCAGATAAGTACGGGTACATTAGTATAAATGACACGAGTTTATTAATTGTGTACTCTGCAAGGTACTAGTCTGGACAAAGTACCAATAAACTGGTGTGGCGGCTGTGGGAATCTGAACTTTCTGCTCGTAAATTAGTGCAGATAATAAGAGGTTCCGGAACTTCAGTGTCCGGGATGTAGATGTACATTTATTAATAACATTGCTTAGAGAATAATAATAATTAAAAAAAAAAGTGAATGTGAACAAATTTTTATTCATGGGGCTTGGAAAGACTGAGAAGGAAGAAATCTTTGTTGACATAATTATCCCTTCTGTCATGGGCACAAAGCCTGAAATTTTGTGGGAGGGGTCTAGTCGATTACATCAAATTCCAATGTTCAACACGTGCTTTAATTTGCCGGTCCTGCAAAATAGAAAAGTTAAGTCGACCTCGGCAGGATTTGAGCTTTGAACGTTAAACCAGAAAAAATCTCGCTAAGCATTTTGACCGGTGTGTTAACGATTCTGCCAGCTCGCAGCATTTATAGCAATAATAATAGTTTCAAATTTTGGCTCAAGGCCAGCATTTTTGAAAGAGTGGGTAAGTTAATTGCATCGATCCCAGTTTCAAGTGGTACTTATTTTATCGTCCTCGAAAGGATGATTGTCAAATCGGAAGAAATGCCACTAAGCATTTTATCCGGCGCAGTAAGATTCTGACAGTTCGGCGCCCTAATAGCAATAATAATAATAATAATAATAATAATAATAATAATATTTTTACTATATGCACATCTGGGGACCTTGATGACTGTTATGAAGCAGGAAAGTATACTAGCCCCTACCCCTATATATATTTAATACTCAATATTTCATATATTCAATAAGACATTCAATACTTCATTTCATTTTACTATTTATATTATATATTCCATATTCTATATCCTACATTAATTTTATAAGAATATAAATAAAACATAAAAAACAGACAGAGTTGGAACTCTTTTAAATAATATATATATATATATATATATATATATATATATATATATATATATATATATACACACATACACAAAATATATGCACACAGACACACAGACACACAGACACACATTTTTATACATTCACACCTATGCCTGTATGTATATATGTTTGTGTGTGTGTGTTTGTGTGTGTGTATATATATATATATATATATATATATATACACACACACACACACACATACATTCTTCTTGGGTCTTTTGAGTGTTGTTGGGTCTTTATTTTTCTCGGTCTTTAATGACCAATCATATATACATATAAATTATAACTCCATGAGTACAGAGTATTTGAATGATCATGTGAAGGTCGGTATGAATGAAATAACTTGCCTCGTAGTAAGTATTTAGTCGTGTAATAATGCACGCGTTTTTCAAAGACATTCTATTTGAGACAACTATCTACGCGATATCTACATAATGCTAGAGTAATGCTTTTGGAGAATATGCGACTGGCTATGTTAAGAGTAAGGAGATACGAAGAAACAGAAACCAAATAAACATGGACTAATACATTTATTGAATCTCAAAGCTAGATATGTTTGTATTTCTCTGGCTGCTTCAGAGATTTTTCTGGCAAGTTTCAAGTTATTCGCTATACACACCCTGTAAGAAATAAAAACGGAGTCCAACCTTTAACCTTTATCTAAGAAGTTAATATTGCATCGGATATGTGTCAGACGATAAAGCATTTCAGCTTGGCTTTCAGCTCAGCTTGGCTTTTCATTGAAAAGATTATCGTTTGATCTCCTTAATGTAACCAGAATTCTTAATATAGAGCGCCTGGATAACTAATGTAAAGCTACATGGAAAAAAAAGCAGAGGTGAATAAACAATACATATAATACTATATAACGTTTATTTTTTTAAATTTTTTATTTGTTTCAGTCATTGGATTGCGGCCATGCTGGGACACCGCCTTGAAGGATTTTAGTTGAACAAATCGTGTCCAATACGTATGCTTTATTAAGTTTGGTACTCAGTCTCTTTTGCTCAACCGCTAAGTTGCAGGGACGTAAACAAACTAGCCGTTTGTCAAGCGATGGGGTGGGGGATAAACCCAAACACATACACACGTATATATATATATATATATATATATATACACACACACAAAATGCTTCAGAACTACTAATCTAGACTTTAAACTAGGTTAAAAAACAATGGTCGAGTGGGTTAAGAAGCTAGCAATGCAACCATGGGGTTTCGGGTTCAGTTCCACTCGCGAGACTATGATATGCGCGTTAGTGGTGAAACGCTGCCTCAGGTGTCAAGAGATGGACGTTGAAAACAACCATGTGCTTTTCAGTTCAGTCTCACTGCCCGGAACCTTAGGGTGTTGTGTATTTTGAGCTGCTTCCAAGAAACCAAACGATAAATTCAGATGTTTACTGTCAACAATACATATAATACTATATAACATTTGTTTTTTTTTTTAATCTTTTACTTGTTCCAGTCATTGGAATACATTTTACCCCAGTGTCACTTTGATGGCATGCACTGCTTTCTCACTCAATAATAATAATAATAATAATAATAATAATAATAATAATAATAATGATAATAATAATAATCATAATAATAATAAGTACAGAGACAAATACTGTTAGATCATTGATGTAGCTATACCAAATGACATGAATGTTGTGAGTAAAGAGGTTGATAAACACACACGCCCTCTTTCCCCAAAACATTGCGTTTTCTACTTGAAACGTACTGTATTTTTGCTCTATTGTGAGTTCGAGTAAATGCGACAGGACGTGAAAATTATTGCAAAAATTATGTTTTACAAATGTCACACTTCATAACGACATTTCTTATGATGAATCCTTGTCATAATTTCAGATGTATATGGTTTTTCTTTAGTGGATGTAAATTTTACTTCAAGAAACAAAAAAAAAAAAAAAAAAAAAAAAAAAAATCGTAAATAATTTTATTTGAAAAATTAAATAAAATTGAAGACAAATACAGAATGTGAAGGTTGATGTAGTTTATAACATTTTCGTCTACACTAGAAATTCCTTAGACGCCAGCTGAAACATTCTGATTCTACATTTGATAACAAAATAAATAAATAAATAAATAAATTGATATAAAAATAAATAAATAAATAAATAAATAAATAAATTGATATAAAAATAAATAAATAAATAAATAAATAAATAAATTGATATAAAAATAAATAAATAAATAAATTTCAGTGTGTCCGGCTCTCCTCCAGCAACAGAGCTGCTGCTTTCTCGGTTAGCAATACTTGTGTTATGTCTCGTATGCTCCACAAAGATCTTTTGATAATATGTTAATCTAGAGATCAGAATGACAAGATGTGATACGTTCCTCAACGTTTAGGCTGTTATGTAGCTATATGTTCGCTCAGCAACAGCATGTAAACATTCTCTAGGACAACTGGCATAGTTTTCGAATTTCTCTCCTTCAAATAACAGTCTTTCTTTTTCTTTTTTCTTTTTCGTTGATATATTCAGAAGATATGCGTGTACGCACACACGCAGTCACATGTGGCGCATTCATATATTTATATTCGTCTGTGAGTGTGTGTGTGTCTGTATGTATTTATGTATGTATGTAATGTATGTTTGTACACGCATACATACACGTATACATAGTTCTTAACATTTAAACACGTTTAGATCTTTGAGTGTGTAACTGCTTCTGTGTAAGTATATATTACCAGACAGAAATGCATAACAATCTGTGTACACACACACACACACACACACACAAACGCGCGCACGCGCGCGCACACACGTACACACACAAACACACGCGCGCGCGCACACACACATACACACAGAGTATATACGTGAATATAAAACGTTTGACATATACGAGTGTTTGTGTGTTTACTCCTATATAAATAGCACTAGAAACATAAGAAAGGGGATAACGAGAGGGAACAATCGGGGAGTGAAAATAAAAGTAATATATATATATATATATATATATATATATATATATATATATATGTAAAATACAAAATGGGACAAGAACGCAAAATATCCAGACAGTTAGGTGATACAAAAAAGGGACAACAAAACATCCAGATAGATGATACACAGAAAACAAGGACAGGTCATTCGGAGTTTTCTCTCTTCAGTCGAGATCCAGATTATCTTTGCAATTTCGGATGGTTATACTCGAGATTGCTGCAATCTGGTCAGCCCCAAGGAAAAACTAAGCTAAGAGCATTAGATTCCTTGGAAGAAAGCAACGAATGTATACGAAAATAATGACGAAAAAAAAAAACGGAGAATGTTACACAAATACAAATAACAGGACATAACAACAGGTGTCTTTCGACTAAGGACGAATTAAATTAAACTGGCGTGTGTGGAAATAAAGCATTACGGCAGGGATGCAAGATTTTACATACATACGAAAAAAAAAAACCGTTGGAAGTACCAACTAGAGATTTTAATTACCTTCATGCGCTCAGGACAGCGGATCCGTTTCAAGAAGAAGAACAACAAACTTCCTGTCAGCGATGAAAAGTGGAACGGCTATTGGGAGGTGATTGTAAATTTATCGGGGTGCCAGGGTCTCTTTCCTATCCCAGTTACGACCCCCCCCACCAAAAAAAAAACGGACATTTTAATGTGGTGTAAAGTAAAGAAAGTTGTGAATCTAATCGAATTAACGGTTCTTCATGAAGATAACTTGAACGCTGCTTGGGCTCGAAAGATTGACCGTTATGTAAACCTCCTCGAGGAATGTGAAGACGCAGGCTGGAAAACGGAGCATTTTCCAATCGAAGTCGGATGTAGAGGGTTTGTTGGACACAGTGTGAAACGACTCTTGTTATCGTTAGGCCTAACTCATCGTAAAGTAAATACCACCATGAGTGATACCCAAACTGCAGTGGGGAAGGCTAGCCATTGGATTTGGTTAGTTGACCTAGGAAGCGGGGCCTCATATCAGTGAGGTGGGGGGCGGTGCGCATTGATGCCGTCGAAAGGTAGGCTCCGAAACAGCGTGCATTCTCTCCTGATGACCCCATACACTTGCTAGCTTCCGGTATGCGGAGTTCTCGACTGGTAGCACTTGCATGTGCGAGTTGTTTGCAAAACATCTAGCGTTAATGCCAAATTCTTACTTGTTTCTGTAGCTCCACATTTCGCTTTTCTTACCCATTCCTTTTGCCTCCTTGTTTATATTTTGTGTATGTAATTGTTAAACATTGTTAGATGTTATCTAAGTATATCTTCTTTGGCTTGATACATTACATTTCTTCTGCTTCTATTTCTTTGCCATTCAAGTTCAAGAAAATAGAGTAAGAATATTCTCACACATGTGTCTGATGTGTGAGAATTAATTCTAAATGCCTTCCAAAATGTCAAAATTTTCTCCACAATTCTCAATGATCTCGAGATATTTTGGTGAAAAATACCAATTCTTTCAACTAACTTTGTTTTTTTTTTACATTTTTGAATAATTTCCTACTTCCCTTGGCGTTTGTATAGCACACTATTTCGTATTTTCAGCAAATGGTTTTTATTTTGATGTTTATATTTCTTTGTTACTGTTGCAATTAATATGAAAAGAGGAGAGATGAAAGAGAAACCAAAGCTATAAAAAATACGAAAGCGAACCGTAAGGTTTTCGATAAATTTGCAAAATAATCAGCTTCAATATATTACAAATTAGGGTCAATGCTCAAAAAAAAAAAAAAAAAAAAAGGCTCACTGACTGCAGCGTCGTAAAGGGTATGTGAAAAACTGAATGCACAATCAAGTGTCTTTACTTCACCGATAAGAATAAATTAACTGGCTTTCGTCTACACCAGTGTTTCTCAACCATTTTTACCTATGAACCCTTTTGGTCTCTAGTTTATTCTACTGGACCCCATAGCCATTCGATGTTTAAAAAATCAAATTATATTTTCATACACATATGTATGAAAAATACATAAAATAATTCTTTCTAATTTTGGTACAAGGCCAGTAATTTTGTGTGGTGGGGAAACTCGATTACATCGACCCCAGTGTTTAACTGGTACTTATTTTATGGACCCTGAAAGGAAGAAAGGCAAGGTTGCCCTCGGCAGAATTTGAACTCAGAAAGTAAAGAACCGAAAGAAATGTCGCTATGCGTTTTGTCCGGTGCATAAACGATTCTGCCAGCTCGACGCCTTAATAATATAAATACAATAATAGAAGCCATTTTGTTTTTGGCACGGAGATATAAAGAGAAAATGTAAGCTGGGGACACGCATATATGTACACATATATACGCATACATGTATACATACACATCCATACAAAATACACACACACACACACATACACATACACACACACATACACACACACACACAGAGCAAAAGCAATTGTCAACATAAACAAAGCTACAAACAGTTTCTGTGGGAAGAAAATTATAAAACTGAAATAAGAGAAAATCGGTGGCGAATAAGAAAATAAATAGAAGGAAACCAATAAGAAAAAAAAATGGGGCAGCCTGGAAACCCAACCGTTCTTTAATATGGGCAAGTGCCCCTGTTGCAGCTGTAGCCTGCAGATGGCAGTAGTGAGTATCAGTTGTATTATTATTATTATTATTATTATTATTATTATTATTATTATTATTATTATTATTAGTATTGCTTAAGGCCGTCGCTAAGTTCTGATTTCAAATTCCGCCGAGGTCGACTTTGCCTTTCATCCTTTCGGTGTCGTACTGGGGTCGCTCTAATCGATTGGTCTTCTCCTCCAAAATTTCAGGCCTTGTGCCTAGAGTAGAAAAGATTATTATTATTATTGTTGTTTAAGGCAGTGAGTTAGCACGCCGGACGAAATGCTTAGCGGTATTTCGTCCGTCTTCATGTTCTGAGTCCAAATTCCACCGAGGTCGACTTTGCCTTTCATCCTTTCGGGGTCGATAAACTAAGTACCAGTGGAACACTGGGGTCGATCTAATCGACTAGTTCTCTTTCTCCAAATTTCAGGCCTTGTGCCTACATCAGAAAGGATTATTATTGTTGTTATTAAGGCGGCGATCTTGTAGAATCATTAGCACACCGGACTAAATGCTTAGCGGCATTCCATCCGTCTTTACGTTCTGAGTTCAAATTCCTCCGAGGTCGGACTTATCCTCCCCTCCGAAATTGCTGGCCTTGTGCCAAAATTTAAAATCATCATTATTATTGTTGTTGTTACAGATGTTATTCGTGTTGAAATCACTAGCATTAACACCGGAGCCGTGACTAGAGGCTGGTTGTTATACGGACTCTCTTTTTCCCCGCCCTTCTTCCCTCTCTCAAAGCTCTCACACACTCAGCCTGTGATGACGACAATGGAAAATCTCGTTACAAACCTCCTTCTTCTTACAGTTAGTCACGTGTTAATCACGTGGTCTGTCAATTCTGCAATGCCTTCAGGTTGGTCTATCAGTGGAGGTAAATGTTGCGTATTCTCACGGGAATTAAACATTTGTTATTCCCGGTTATCTTGATATCGGTCGATTCCATTCACAACGGCAATACTCAATGTTTGTTTATACATGTGCCCCACCGACGAATAACTGACATTTCTCTATGGTCTAGCTAGCTATCTACATACATACATACATACATACATACACACACACATATAGAGATAGATAGATAGATTATGCACTATAGGTACATAGCAGACCTAGTATTTTATCTGTATATATATATATATATATATATATATATATATATATATATATATATGGAAAAAAGTCAAGGTAGGAAATACTAAAATAATTTTATAAAAAACATTTCAGTACCGGTTTCAGACATTGAGACTTCTTCAACTGTAAGCATGTAAAACAATTAAATTTTGGAAAAATTAAATTTTGGAAGCATTAAATGAAAAGTTTTTAAAAGAATATTTGCATAGTATTCAAATACAAGTGGTATTTTCCTTGTCTCTGCCTGTCTCTATCTCTCTTGTTTACTCTTGAATAAAATTTGTTTAAAAAAATGCCCGAAAGAATGAAAGGCAAAGTCGACCTCAGCGGAATTTGAACTCAGAATGTAACGGCAGACGAAATAGCGCTGAGCATTTCGACCGGCGTGTTAACGTTTCTGCCAGTTCGACGCTTTAAAGCTTCTTGATATAGTACCACTGAACTGCCTTAAGTTCCGGTATTAAATTAACGCTGTGGATTGATCCTTGTTAAGAGCAGCAGTCCGACAACTGACAGCAAATGTCCCCCATAGGACCAGCATAGTTTCCTGGTTTCTTGCCCTGAAAGTTCTCAGATTTCATCCGAGCATTTGCCTTCACATTGCTACCATCTTTATGATATGCACATGAAATGATGCATAGTTGCTCAAGTGTGTGTGTGTGTGTGTACAAGTACGTCTGTGCAATATAGCAAAGCTAGCACGTTGTATAACGAAATTTGTTAAAACGAAATTTGTCCAGAAAATGTAAAAATAGAATCTAAAAGAAAAAAAGAAAAAAATTAAAAATAATATGTCCTTTGTGTTTCTGTAAATAAGAAGTTTCTGGAGATTATTTATTTAGAGTAATTTCTGAGATTTAATATCACTTTTCTCACATGATTCTCCAATCCTATTTTAGGTGAGGAAAATGGGTTAGAACTGAAGAGTGTTATTTTAGAGAATTTGATTTATAGGATCAACGATCAAGTTTCGGCAATGACATGAAAAAAACATCAACAAGGGGTGATAAGAGAAATTCAATTATGGATATATAAATATTATTCTCTGTTGATGCTAACAAATTAGGTGTAATTAATTCCTTTATTGAAGGGTTTCAATTTATCAACTGATTTATGTGTTGTTCCATCGAAATGTTTAGCTTATAAAGATAACATTAATATTTTACAGCAGTTTGAATTTAGTCTGTCAACACACACACACACACACACACACATTAGGTTGGTGCATAATTATTGCGGCTTTTTTTTTTTTAAAACAAATTTTAATCAACAAAAGCAATAACAACATGTAACAAAAACATTCTTAAATGATTATTCCGGAGCATATTTACCATCTACTTCAATTACTGCTTCCCATCTGCTTGGAAGACGGTCAGATCATCATTTAAAGATGTTTTTGTTAAATATTGTTATTGTCTTTGTCGAATAAAATTTGTTGAAAAAAAAAAAAAAAGCCGCAGTAATTATGCACCAACCCAATATATATATATGTATATATATATATATATATATATATGGATAATAATAAATGGATAATAATTATCCATATCTTCTCAAAATGTATCACTTTAACTTGGTATCTCTACCTGTAAAACGGCTGGGATATCTTGTTTTCTAGTGTAATTTTGCTACCTCTGGTAACTATTAACGTATTTAAATGATCGAAAGTTTTAATAACTGAGATAATATTAATATATACATAAACTTATATATATATATATATATATATATATATATATAGTTCAAAAACTACTTACAGGGATGACGCGGGCGTTCGATCATGTAAAACAAATAATAAATGAGTATATGCATATATACGTACAGGTATGTACATACTTACGTCTACCTGTATATATAGCTGCATATCTGGGTACAGGACATTGCAAACAAAACGTAGACAAAACATAATAATAACTAGAGTACAGAAAACACACAGGCCACATAGAGAACATTTTCCTTCATCAGCTACCCCCATTCTAACACAGGCGTTTCGAAGAGTTAGGGCAGGACGCATCGCACACACACACACACACATACACACACACACACACATATATATACGACGGGTGTCTTTCAGTTTCCGTCTACCAAATCCACTTACAAGGTTTTGGTCGGCCCGAGGCTGTAGTAGAAAACACTTGCCCAAGGTGCCACGCAGTGAGACTGAACCCGGAACCATGTGGTTGGGAAGCAAGCTTCTTACCACACAGCCATTCGGTGTCACAGTATTGATCAGACTATCGGATGTTGGTGCATACCGTTGATCACAGTGCACTTTCTCGCATTGTTGTATTTTTCGTATAATGCCACTCCGCTGGCTTGGCAGACAGGGCCCCCACCCGCGAACCTAACGCCAGTTAGTTGCAGGGTTACTCATTTACAGCTGAGTGAACGGGAGTAACGTGAAATGAAGTGTTTCGCTTAAGAACACAATGCAGCGCCGGTTTGGGAAATGGAAACCACAATGGAAGGACTCTTTAGTCGGTTAATGCAATTTGGGATTAATCTAATCCTCTTAGTTTTATTCTTTCTAAGGAATTTATCTTCCCTAGTCGCCTCATGTGTAAAATGTGTCAAATGTATGTATTTGCCTCTGGCTGAAATTGAAATCACGTTTTCACGAATTTCATACCGAAACAGCAACCTCATATTACATATATATATATATATATATATATATATATATATATATATATGAGACAAAGATTTATGCGTCCACTCTCATCCTCGTCGTATGTCTGTAAAATCGACGATTATGTCTCTTGACGAACAAAAAGGAATGAAATAGTTGGAAACTTTGTGTATTACCGAAGCAAAAAGATGACGTTAACAAATTGAAGAGCATATTCGACATTGTATACTAAATTAATATTGGTTTCAAACTTAGACACAATGCCAGCAATTTTGGGCAGGCATTTAGACGTTTACATCGACCTCAGTGTTCAACTGGTACTTATTTTATCGACCGCCGAAAGGATGACAGGCAAAGTCGACCTCGACGGAATTTGAACTCAGAATGTGAAGACGGACAAAATGTCGCTTAACATTTTTTTTCCTGGGGTGCTAACGATTCTACCAATTCGCCGCTTTTATATACTAAATTGATATTGCAAATTGGTTAGAGAATTGATGCATTTTAACTGCACTAGGTCCAACAATCCGACCACAGAATTCTGCTTTGAAAACCACGTTCATGTAAGAATTAACGAAGGTGACTTTTCGATGGCTTAATCAGAAGACGGAAGTCAGTGACCGACAATGGTGAGTAGGAAGAGAAAACTTATCCTCAGATCAGAGATTTGACCCGATTGCACGCACCAAAGTGGACGCAAATAAAGACGTCCATTGTGTAGAGTATAGTGTTAAATCGAGACTGTGAAAATATGATCTAACATAACCATTAACGTATACACTGGCGCAATGTCATAACCGGACGCAATATGCATAGCATGTGACTATACATACACTGGTCTAGTGTCAAGTTATGACATGACTAAGATATAATTCAGGTATCATACTGTATCAAATTATAGCAGTAAATTATCAGCGAATATTTTTATAATAAATAGATAATGTTTCCCTTATTTCGCTAACACCATTAAATAAGGCTCGAGTACTGCAGATTCCTATGAACTAGATAAACTTAGGCCCCCCCCCCACAAAGAAAAACGATCAGTTGTTTCTTTTTTATACCTGTACGTTACGTACATTTATATATATACTCACACATACTCACACACATGCATATACATATGTGTGTATATACATATATGTATATACATATATTTATGTACATATATGTATATCTGTATATGTGTATGTATATATGTGTGTGTGTGTGTGTGTGTGTGTATGTGTGTGTGTGTGTCTGTATACACGCACACACGCATGCGTTCTTGTGCACTCGGACGTGGGAAGACCTTTCGTTATTGAAATAGTCTCCGGAGAGAATTCTCAGCCTAGACGACATGTCTGAAAAGGCATTGCGTTGTGAGGGATGTTACTCATAGGACGATGCGTTTTCTCATGCATAGAAGGAACGTGTTTAACATGATTTTACACGAATACACACATACACACACACGCACATATATGTATAACAGCACCGAATTATCTTATGATATGGAAGGTAAGGTAATGTTATCTTAGAATATTTCGGTAAACACCTAGAATACGATCTTAGATACGAGACACTGTTAAACAGATATATTATTTATGTTAATCTGGAAACTCATTTGACAAAATCAGTATCTTGCCTTGAATATCAGAAAAATGTCATTAACATTTACTGAAATTCTGGCTAGAGGGCGCCATCAGTATTTATTTTGTAACTTATAGAGAGCTATTGGAGACTGTCCGGACGAATCGATTTGAAGAGGAATATTTACGTCGCGACGGCCGGAAGAGTTGATGTCTAGATTCGTTCTGGGGAGGGAAGGGTGGGGGGTTGAGTGATACTGGAGACATTAAGATTTCAAAGGAAGGAAGAATTATCTTGATCTGTACCACTGGCAGAAAATATTTTCTTTCCTCTTTCATTTAAAGGGGAAAAAGTGGATTTTGAAAACAGAATAAAAAATAAGTGGAACGCTTGTTATCAATAGCTTATTTTCAATGGATAATTTAGACACAGCGATTGAGACAATCTATTGTAATAATTGTTTCTCCGATCTCCTGCAGTGATACTCGTTGGTATAAATAGAGTGAAGGAATTTTTTACACATAGCTAGATTAATCTCTTCAGAATCGTATAATATATAGATTGAAATTTACAGGATAGTAATATAGTGGTATATAAAATAAAGAGGCAAGCTGGAAGAAACGTTAGCGCGTTACGCAAAATACTTAGCGGCATTTCGTCCGTCTTTACGCTCTGAGTTCAAATTCCACTAAGGTCGACTTTGCCTTTTTGTCATTTCAGGGTCAATAAAATAAGTACCAGTTGATGTAATAGACTATCCCCCACTAAAATTTCTGGCCTTGTGCCAAAATTTGAAACCAGTATAGTGATATATATATTAATCACCCTCTATCTGCTCGGTCAAGCTTAGATTTGCTGCCAGAATGACGAAAGGTCACCCGAATATTTTCCCCCGTTCTTGTACTCCAACAACGAGTTTACAAACTCTATTTTCTTATCAAAATAAGAAAGAAAAACAACTTTAGAATCTTTGAGGTAGATGACTAGATCAATGTTTTTTTTTTATATAATTTTTTCTATTTTTTTTTTATGTTTAAGTTATTTCTTTTTTGTTGCGTGTTGCGGGTGTTTGTTTATATACGGACTGTGTCTGCTGTATTTTGTATATTATTCTACCTAACCTAAATGTGTATTCAGTGCACCCACAGAGTTGTGGAGGCGACGGTAGTCGACAGAATGAAAAGATTAGGGCTAGTAACAAATAGAATAATAGGGATTTGTTCTATTTAGAACAATATAAACGCGAACGAAAGTTATATAGCCCCAGTATGGGCGGTGATGACGGGTTGGTGGTATTTCATAGGTGGTAGCTTTATAGCAACAACTGTTATGTAACAAACCAGTTGTAAGCTGAATAGAGTTATATGTGAAAGAAATGAAACTAACCAGAAGTCAAACAGCAATATAGTTACTTTGTTATAGTAAATAGTTAACTATTGACAAACCCATTGTATCAATAAAGTATATTCGCAACAATACGAAAGTAGAGTCGTATGAATACGTAAGGTAGGTTACGAGGGACGTAAACACACCGGCACTAGTTGTTAAGCAGTTGTGCGGGCCAAACACACACACATACATATATATATATGTGGCGGTCTTCTTTCAGTTTCCGTCTATCAAAGCCACTCACTAGGCTTAGGTCAGCCCGAGACTATAGCAGAAGACACACAGGCACACAAACATATATATATATATATATATATATATGTATGTATGTATGTATATACATATATATTATATATATCCGAACAACCGATAATATTGGTTTCAAATATTGGCCCAAGGCCAGTAATTTCAGGTAGGAACTAAGCCGATTAGATAACATCGACCTTCAGTGCTCAACTGCTACTTATTTTATCCACGCTCGAAATTATGAAAGTCAAAGTCGACCTCGGCGGAATTTAAATTCAGAACGTGAAGACGGACGAACTACCGCTAAGCATCTCGCCTGGCGTACTAACGTTTCTGCCATCTCGCCGCCTTTAGGAATTTCGTCCGGTGTGCTAACGTTTCAGTCAGGTCACCGTTCTTTAAGCATTTCGCCCGGCGTGCTAGCGTTTCTGCCAGCTCGCCGCTCTTTAAGCATTTCGCCCCGCGTGCTAACGTTTCTTATTTTTTTATTGCCCACAAGGGGCTAAACATAGAAGGGACAGACGAAGGGATTAAGTCTATTACATCGACCCCAGTGCGTAACTGGTACTTATTTAATCGACCCCGAAAGGATGAAAGACAAAGTTGACTTCGGCGGAATTTGAACTCAGAACGTAGCGGCAGACGAAATAGCGCTAAGCATTTCGCCCGGCATGCTAACGTTTCTGCCAGCTCGCCGCCTTCACAAGCAATCAATAATATTAAGAGTAATGAAACCGAAAGTAAAAAGTGTACAAAAATATACAAAATGCTGTGGAAATGGATTTCTTCACAAACTGCAATTTATTATGAAAGTCTTGCATTTTCGTCGTAACAACCAAAGTTCAGATCAATGTGACCGCCAGCTATCACATCTATTCTCCTTCCTCAGTTGCCATACTTTAATTGCTAAGTATTCATCAAGTCACTCATTCAGATGTGTAGCAGGTGAGATGAATGTTCCAAGTCAGTAGTGAAAACCTGACAATTGTTGTGTTGAAACTCTGTACAAGGCAGACCGCTCTATTTACTTGTTAGCTGCGACGACATACATCTTTCAAACCTCACCGATAAACAGACAGTGTATATATATATATATATATATATATATATATATATATATATATATATATATATATATATATATATATATCATATGTATATCTATATATATATATATCATATGTATATCTATATATATAAAAATGTATATATACATATATGAGTGTGTGTGTGTATATATGTGTATATATATGTATATATATGTATATATATATGTGTATATATGTGTATATATATATGTATATATATGTATATATATATATATATATATATATATATATATGTATATATATGTATATATATATATATATGTATATATGTGTATATATATATGTATATATATATATATATATATATATATATATATATATATATATATATATATATATATATATACCGCCAAATGTTGAAAATGACTAAAATAGACGTAGAAGGTGTATTAGGTAAAACATGATTTTAACTGAACTGAAGCCATGTTGTAGTTTGGAGATTTTGTCAGTTGCTTATAGAGAAGAGAATGTCGTTTCAGTATTTTATTTTCGTCTTTTCTCTGCAGATTGTAAGGAAAAGAAAAGAGGTTTAGGTATGTATATCAGTATTTGTACAACTTGAATCATCTTGTGTGGCTGTTATAAACTGGAGACTAAACAAACATACAACATGGATCCCAGTGTGGCAGAGTGAGAGGAATTAAAGCTGGCTAAAATTATATCGATTCCCCTTGAATAAATAAATGGGTTCTGTTTCAACTGCCAAACTTAGAATTTCTCGTTTAAGTTCTTGTTATTTCCAACAGTTGCTATATTGGACGACAACCAACTAACGATATACTATTGAAACGAGTGGGAAAAGACATATTATATATACAGAAGATATTGAAATTTCTTTGATGGTTTCTCTATTGATAGCAGGAATTCATGTAACAGAAGAGAGATATTATATGTAAATAAACATTCAGTTTTATTATTTAACAGGATAGTATTAATTGATATTTTATTTGAATTACAGTTATGAAAAATATATCCGTTTTAATTTTATTTTCCCTCTTCTACTTCAGATGTGACCAGCGTTACAAAGTCAGTAAACCCGAGGAACCAGTTCAAGTATGTTATGATATTTATGTATCAGTCCAAGTATACGACGACAGCGAGGTGACATCCGAGATTTCTGCAATTAAATATATCTTAAATCATCTCTAAACACCTCGTTTCAACAGAGAAAATAGCAAATTAAATATTTTTATGCTTATAAATTCTGAAGTCAGTCAGCTATTCATGAAATCAAATTTTTATCTTTATTTCTGTAGTCAGATCAATGTTTCTCTCATCTAGCTGCAAATAGATACCATGAAGAGGTATAGTTATCTACTGTAATCACTTGGAGCATCTTATAGATGACGAGTGTTTCATTACTCTCCAGTTCAGAGATGAATTCTCTGTGAGTATAACATACGATGGATATGACAAAGTAAAGTAGAAAACTTCTGATGGTTGTCACTTGTTTGAGTAGAATAATACGTGACAGTAAGGCAGCGGACAGGCAGAAATGTTAGCATACCGGGCGAAATGCTCAGCGGTATTTCGTCTGTCTTTATGTTCTGAGTTCAAATTCCGCTGAGGTCGACTTTGCCTTTCATCCTTTCGAGATCGATGAATTAAGTACCAGTTGCGTACTCGGGTTGATCTAATCGACTAGTCCCCTGCCCCCACCAAATTTTGGGCCTTGTGCCTAGAGTAGAAAAGAATAGTTGCTAAGTAGTGCAACGGCTGTCGAGAGTTGTAATTTTCTAAAGAGCGATGTAGCTTGTATCAGGAGATATTTCAGCAAATAGCGAAAAGTATAAATATTAAATCGCTTTGAAAATAACGTGACAGATATTCAATAGTACGGAGTTTAGCGAGCCATGTGACACCGAATAACTTGTTTGATATTTATTGATCACTACGAAACCTAAACTGTAATATTAAAGTAGAGTTGCACGCAGTGAGTAGCGTGACATCAAGCAAGTAGCGTGAATTCAAGTGATTTATCTTGCGTATGGAACGTAGTAATAAGTGCATCTTTTAGATTCTCGAGGAAAACAGACATATAAGCACAATATATGTCCACCTATGCACACACTGTCACCACAGACCCAACACTGTGACCATGTCACATTTTTTAAATACTTAGTCCTTCTGAAACGATTTTCCGGCAGAGATTTGATCCTCGGCTCGGCGAAGTGCTTCCTAATAAACATAGATTTTATTTCAACTGCTTTGTCATGAAACCAGAAGCTGGAGTAAAATTACATTTAGATTAATTTTCAGCAGTATCATTTAAGTGTTCATAGAAATCTACCCTTCGTTCGTTGATATCCTAAACAACAAAATTATACATACATGCGCGCAGCGAAAATGACTATCGTTAAAAATATCGCTTTACAACCATGAGGTTTCGGATTCGATTCTACCGCTCGGCACCTCGAGTAAGTGTTTTCCACAATAGTTTCGTTTCTGGTTGACCAAAAACCTGGTTAGTTAAATTTGGTGGTCGAAAGCTATATGGAACTCAACGTGTTTGGGTGTGGATGTGTGCCATTTCAAAGGCAAAGGGAATCAAATCTGTTTATTACAAAATGGGTCTTATAAGGCTGGTTCTATTTCCTAAAACACAGGACTAGTTTTCTGACAATCTTTATTTTCATGTCTGTACAAAGCAGCGAGCTGGCAGAAGCGTTAGCACACCGGGGCGAAATGCTTAGCGGTATTTTACCTGTCTACGTTCTGAGTTCAAATTCCGCCGAGGTCGACTTTGCCTTTCATCCTTTCGGTATCGATAAATTAAATACCAGTTGTGTACTGAGGTCGATCTAATCGACTGCGCGCCCCCACCTGTCCCGCAAAATTTCGGGCCTTGTGCCTGGAGTAGAAAAGAATCGTTAGCACGCCGAACAAAATGCTTAGCTGCATTTTTGACCGCCGAGGTCGAGTTTGCTTTTTCATCCTTTCGCGTGAAAGTGGGCGTGGGGTGGGGTGGGGAGTCAATGAAACAAATACCAGTTGAGCACTGGGGTGGGGTGGGTCAATGTAATCCACTACACCCCCACCTCCTCCCAAATTTCAGGCATTGTGCCTAAGTTAGAAAGGATTATTTTCATGTGTGTGTGTGTGTGTGTGTGTGTGTATGGCGGAATGATACACCATGCCATTTGGAGAAAGTGGTGGTGGACGGATTAAAGAAAGATACGAGTGTGACAGCGAGACAATAAAAATAAATTATCCATGGGAATATCATGAGGAAAAGGCCGAGGTGGTAATGGAAAGGGGAGTAGTAGAAGTTGTTGTTGTTGTTGTGGTGGTAGTGGTGTTGGTGTTGGTGGGAAGAGGAGGAGGCACATGAGCAGGAAGTAATCTCGAGGTTGTAAGATTAGAATCAAGCTTCGAATAATCATCATCATCATCATCATCATCATCATCATCATCATCATCATCATCACCTTCGTTCCAAACAGTCCCCTGTGAAATATATCAGCCGGTAGTCTAGTTCTGTCATGGCTGCCAACAGGTCTGGTAGAGGAGGAGGAGTAAGCAGTGCGTGGGTTTGTATGGGATATGTAGAGGAAGCGGGATTTTTTTTTATGGCGGTGAGGGGCATATGGATTGTTTAACAAGGTGAGCTTACATAATTATAAATACAGGCGCAGGCATGGCAGCGTGGTTAAAAAGCTCGTTCTACAACGACGTGGTTTCGGGTTCAGTTCCGCTGTACGGTACTTTGGGCAAGCGTCTTCTACTAATGCCTTGTGAGTTAATTTGGTAAACGTAAACTGTGTATATTATAATGACTTACACGTGTTTCTGCTGCCGTGACTACACACTGTTGCAAATGCAACATTGCATTATTGTCGGTTCAGCTTCATCAGGGTCCGTCCATTCGGTCATCCTCGAAGTGAACTGATTGAAGTAGATTTTTGTTAGAGTTCTGTAGGAGTTGGGGTGGGGGTTGTTATCTATAGGTATGTGCTACTGACCTCAAATTCACACCAGTCGCTGCTCAACCATGGTCGAGATTAGTGTTTTTGTAAGGTTCTTTGTCGGTCAGCAACTGGTGTGAATTTGAGGTCAGTAGTACATGCCTACAAATAACAACCCCCTCCCACAGAACACTAACAAAAATCTACTTCCATCAGCACACTTTGAGGATGACCAAATGGACGGACCCGGATGAAGCTGCACCGACAATAATGCAAAGTTACATTTGCAACAGTGACTAGTCGCTGCGGCGGAAACATGTGTAGGTCATTATAATATGCCGTTTATAACTGTAAAATATATTTTGTGGATGTACAAGTCTCCATACTCTTTATTATTAATGATAATATATACTCCAGACAATTTTTACCGTCCAGCGAAGTGTACACGGAATTACCCATCGGAAGAATTCACGCAGTGACTAGTAACAAATTGTACTCACAGACGTTAAATACTGACCGTAGTGGTTAGCCGTTAACTGGAACTTAACTGAGAGCTAATACGATATCCACTCGGATAATGCATCCCTTCAAACTCACTTATAAATACACACACGAACACACACACACACACACACACACACACACACACACACACACACACACACACGCACTATCATATACAATATTACTAATACACAAGTAGACACATGGATACACTAGAAGTGCACAGATACGTACACTTATATAACACGTATCCATACACGCATACAAGTATGGACTCAAAAGGATTACAAACGTCAACATATTCTTGAATTTGCATTTAATTCTCAGTATGTGGTAAACAAAAACAGCCATCAATTCCCATGCACATACATGCAAACGGGCATACGTAGACACACCCACACACAGCACACACACACACATTCCTTTACATATAGCTAAACACACGAACACCCACCCGTTTGTATATATTATATACAAACACCTAATCATTTCACGCGCGCACCCACAGAAATATACACCGACACAAACCCCCATTCCCGACACACGAACAAACATACACTTATAAATACACAAACATAAATGGACATCCGCATATTCCAATCCATACATACACACATACATGTGTACGCACGTACGCACAAAGATTCCCATATCTGCATAGACATGCACAAATGCCCAAACATTCTAATACATACCTACAAAACAAATATATACATACGCCCATTCGAACACAAACATTCAGTTCTATACGGCGGGCATATGGCGTAGTGGTTAAGAGCGCGGGCTACTAACCCCAAGATTCCGAGTTCGATCCCAGACAGTGACCTGAATACTAATTATAATAACACCGAAAAATACTTTAGGAATGAGAATCCAGGTTCCAAATTTCCCCAAGACACCTGATGAAGGCTGGAGAGTATATCAGCCGAAACGTTGCGATAGCAACAAACAACAGATATCCGTCAAATGTATATAATGTAAATAATGTACAAACAAGCATATATAGATACCTACCGAGCCCCATACACTCAAACAAACACATAATGACACCCGTCCGCTCGCCATACATACATACATACATACATACATACATACATAATGCAAGACAATTCTCAAGTTCTAAATGTGAATTTGTCTTTTGAAACTACATCCCCAAATGAAGCCTTGTATCTTTGTTGGAAACCGGCTCCCTCCTCAATGGAAGATTTATAATAATTAAAAAAATAGAAGAGTCACACATATATACATATATATACATACATACATACATATATATATATATATATATATATATATATATATATATATATAATTATATATATAATTATAGAGTAAATCAAAAAATGTGAAGAACAAACACAAGAAAAAAAAAGCAACAACGTGAGGATGTAGTGCATACAAAGTATTAGCAGACGCTCAGGGAAGGAAAGAAAGGTGGCTTAATGTTTCGAGCAAAGCTCTTCTTCGGAAACAGGAGACAGAGGAAAGTTCAAGAGAAAAAGAAGACGGAGGAAAAAAATCGCCAACGATTCACATGTAGTTACGCAGTGGGACTGAACCTGGATTGGTAACACCCAGCTACCAGTACACCCACAGACACACACATGCATGCACATACTACCAGAGGCGTATATTCCGGGTGTGCTTGGTGTCATCGGAAATGACAAATTCATTATAAAAGTTTAGCCTTACTCATTAATTTAATCACAAATCTTAATGGAAAGCTTTCGTTCTACCCCTGCTTGAAATCTGATGGCATTTGGTGTGGCAGCATATCCATTAAAATAGCTACCATACGCCACTACATTACTGCCCATCCTCACAAACAAACACCATCGCACATCTGCACACAAGCAAATATAAGCAGTCAGTCAGTCATTCACTTACCAACAAATAATGATGCACAGATAACTAACTATCCTTCTACACGCATATAAACACACAAATATACCCACCCGATCACACGCCTACCAGCACACAAACGTACAACCAGCCATTCATTTCCATATACAAATGCACATACAGAAACATTAACATACATAAACATTGACGCAAACTCGTATACGTATACAAACATAAGATATACGCGCTGCTATCCACTCATCCGTATTGAAACGTCGAAGCACACAAGCACACTGCTATCCACTCATTGCCATATGCATATACACACACGCGCACGAACATACATACTCGTCTTTCACCAACCAAATTACTACGAGTCTCTTTCTTCCAACGTTCTCTCTCTCTCGCTCTCTCTCTCTTCGTACAAGCAATAATCTTTCAGCATTGTTACACAAGAGGATTTCTAGATCGTGTCTGCTGCTCACCAGTGACCAAAGACAAGAGAGAGACCAGCCACGCCTAATTAGTTGTGGGTTCCATTTTATTCAGACACACAGTGTATGCCAATATATCTTCGCATACCAGGAGTATATTCGGGTCTCATAATTAAATAGGAAATAAAACGTCACATATTGTAAATACCAGGAACACCAACCACCAGGAGTGGTGTTTCTATCAGCATTAAAAATCCGTATATCCTCGATGTAATAAAATTTCTTTGTTATGAATGGTGCTGTAACAACAGAAAGACCATGGTAAAATTGTAACAAAAACACTGCATGTGAGACGGAGAGCATAATATCTGAAAGGCATATATATATATATATATATATATATATATATATATATAGATAGATAGATAGATAGGGTGATAAATTGAATATTAATTTCAATTTAATAAAAAAATCTGAAAATTCAGAAAAAATTGTATTACACATGTATAAGGGATGACCACTAAGTGGACATCCAATATGCTAGAAAGAGGTCATCAACGACCCAACCACAAAGAAAAAATAATGTTCTTCAGAAAAATTTCGCAAAACGCCAGAACAGGACAAAACGAGAAATATACAGAATAACGAACTATGGACTGCAGTTTCGAACATTAACGTTCTACTTACGTAACAACATCCGTGTTCTCATCAGCATAGACGTTCTAGAATCAATATAATTTGCAGAACTATACACGAATTGTCTTCATGAAACAAGACTTGTATATAGTTCTACTGGGAAGCAAGCTTGTAAAGGTAACCTACGGACACCCTGTCCAATTCAATTATTACACATATAATACAATATATATTACATGTAGAATACCCATATAAATAAAATTAAAAGCATTATTCTTTTTGTGCGGCCCGGTACTGGTCCGTAGCCCAGTCGGTGGGGACCCCTGTCTTTCACAGAGCTGCTAACATATGTAAACTTTATAACAAAATAAAACAGTTGCGCCTTTCCTTTGTGTATTCGAGCGTTATAGCCCTGCTGTTGTGTCTCCTTTACCTAAGCCTTGATTTTTTTGTGTGCAATCTCCTCTTTTCTTCATTATCATTCTTCTCATAGATGTCTCTACTATTTCCTGTCAACCCAGCGCCTACAAAGGCTCACGTGAAACAACAACAACACTAACCTATTTCATTTAAACCTCACACTTAGTATTGAAATCAATCACAGAACACATATTGTGTCTTGTATGGAACCAGTTGATTGTCCAGGCATGAAAATGTGTGACTGAGGTAGGAACGGGGATGTACAGTCGTCGTCGTTGTTGTTACTGTTGTTTATGAATGTGTTTATGCGTGTGCGTATGTGTGCGTGTGTGTATTTGTACATGCGTTTCTGTGTATGTGTGTATTCGTGTATTTGTGCGTGTATGGGTATGCGTGCGTATGTATGTAAGTGTGTGTATGCGTGCGTACGTGTGTGTGTGTGTGTAGTTGAATGTTTGAATGCTCGACTTGTGTAAATGCTTGTAAGGAAACGAACTGTTGCATGCTAGCGTGTGTATTTCAATGTTTACTTTAGTTAGTATTTGCGTAGTTTGTGTGGGAGATAGAGAGAATTTGTGTGCGTGTGTGTGTGTGTGTGTGTGTGTGTGTGTGTGTGTGTGTGTGTGTGTGTGTGTGTGTGTGTGTGTGTGTGTGTGTGTGTGTGCACACGTGTATGTGTGAGGATGCGTATATATGTATCTGGTTGTGTAGGTAGTTATCGGAATGTAGCATTGACCATAAATCAAAGCCTATTGTACTAAATGTATATTTTGACAAATCAGAGAATAGTCTTGAAGCGCCCCCTTCTTTGAAACTTTGACTGAAGATAGATTAGCAAACAACAACAAACAGTTACTGACTCTGCACAACACACACACTCACACACACGTCTGTATGTCTGTGTGGTTGGTCACACACTCATAGACGTCAAATCTGATCACAATTTCGAATTAGATTACTTTAGAAGTAAATATAAATAAACAAATAAATAAGGTCTGCTTGGAAATTGCTGAAACAATAGTCCAATCACATCTAGGGTCACCTGTTACCATTTATTTTCTCAAACTTAAGAGAAAACAAATAGAAAATTATGAGGTAAGGTAGTGTACACGTGTTGTGTTTCGATCTATAACCGTTTCACTCAGAATGTGAGCGCCATTGCTTATTTTATCATGTCACTAAGGCGCTGTTCCAATTAGGCCAACATAACAAAAGGTAAAATGGTTTAAGCCCATCAAAACAGATGGACAGGCGCGCACAAAAAACAACACCCCAGTAGACAGATTTAAAGCCAAACCTGAACGTACGTACGTGCGTATACATGTGCAAACAGACACATCCGCCTGCTCACATATATATCATTGTTTACACAAACATACGACGTCTGTCTGAAACGAAACCGAACTTTTTTTGCTGGCGGGGATGGGGAAAGAAAAATTATTGTTTTACTAGTAATTTAAACAGTCAAATTTAAAGTACTCAATATCTAGAGTTATTTGAAATACTATCAATAAAAAAAGAAACAAGTTTTCATCGTTATTAACACCGGATTTCACTTTGTTGCTTATACTAAATAACACAACGTCTTGTTTTTATTAAGCGACAATGCGAAAGCAACGTTAAAAACCTAATTTCTTTTACTAATGCACACATATACCCCCCCCCCCCCCCCCCCAACAAATACACATATGTGTGCGCGTGAAATAAAGCATTTCCCTATAACAATATAATAAAATCTCAAGATCATTGGAGAAAATAAATAAATCTGTAATAGGTTAAAGTTAGAAAAAATAGATCAATAGAGAAAAGAATGGTGAAAATAAGCTGCATGCTCATGCATACTTCCACGAGTATGCAATGTGCATGTTTTCTTGAAAGAAGTTAATTTTGCATAGGTCGTACGACACAATTTCGTAATAGATGCTTCTCAAAATGTCAATATTTCACGAAATATTTTGCCCTGCTTTTGAAGTACGAGTCTTGTTCATGTGGATTTTCGAGGATGAAGCGCTGTTCTGGTGTGCATGCATCATATCTTTATTTCCATTCCTTTGAGACCTTGTATAAGGTTTTGAAAATTAAAAGCTTCTTATTTTAATTATCAAATGTTGTCGGCAAATATTGTCATATTTATCTTATCTATGAATTTAAAGGAGGAAGTACGTTTGTATAATTTCTTGAACATCCATTCAGTCACGCCTATGTGTCGTTTACGTACATAGTCGAATACATATCGAATGCGTATATGCGTACTCGTACATTACGAAAACATGTAAACACAGAAATTGTAATAGTATTACTGAAATATGCGTTCTTAAGTATTAACTAGTAATTTTATATTTTTTATTTTCTCCAACAGTCACAGCAGTGTACGTTTATGGAGAGGTCAAAGAGTTTTAGCAAGAATCTATCACTGAAACTCTTATAAGAGAGTATTGTAGTTCGCTTGAAACATTGTGTATTGTTTATAAAGAATAAAAAGTTTTGAATGGTACAACAATGCACTATAATACAAAAAATGGACTATATACTTGTTGTAATTTAGTTATCCATAGTCCGATGATATTTCGGAATACAATTCCTTCTTCAGATCTTCTTAGATGGAGTCTCTGCTATAAACTGTTTACTAACGGCTTTTCTTTTTTTTTCCCGGAAGTGTCGCAGTAGTGGTCTCACGAAGCTCCTTCCGGAATTCCTCATGAGAAGTGTGGGAGGTCGGCTATGTTTCAATCTCGTGTGCACAAGCTCAGTTCCACTTCTCTATCGTTAATCAATTGTTTTACGATCTAACCAACTAACTAATCGATCGTTTGTTTAATGTTTTGGTTAAACAATCAATCGATTGTTCGCGACCTTTTTAGCGACTTGGTGGCTTCCCAGCGAGAAGGGAAGTCACGAAGTTACTGAAATTTATTAACAATAAAAAAGGGAAATTGAACCTGTGCATGTGTTATTATTACTGGTGCAATGACTCTCCCAAGACATAACAAAGTTATTTTGTAAATTTTATACAACGACATGAATTATGATACAAGAAACAGTTAAATAATACATGTTAAAATAGGCTAAAAGTAAATCACTGGAACAAGCGAACTTTACGGTTTTATTTTTATAGCTGATATATATCATAAAACCGTCATTGAATTACTGTTTTTACAAGGAAAAATACATTTGGCTAGAGTTTTTATAACAGTTAGTGGATAGAAAAAGTTATTTAATTCCAGTTACATTTTAATCCTATGCAGGCAATATGTAATGATTTTCCAACGGACTATCCTGATATATTTTACAAATGAAACTTGATTACCACAATTGGATGGACTGTTGCAAATTCTTACAGAAAGAATAGCATATAATAAATATAGAAGAAAGCTTAATTTCGCAAGTAAAATTGTTGCTTTTAAGGTTATATCATGATTATTTTATGTATAATATTTAATAGTCGAGTGTTTCATGATTAATAAATTAATATTGTGGTCTGTAGAAGGTCAGGTCATTTTACTACATGTGAGGGACTTGAGATTTTGCAGCGCTTGTCTGGGCATTCCCGCTTATTAAGAACCGTTGGCAACCTTGAATACAATGAAACTTATGTACGTATAGCATGTGTATGTGTATTCATGAAATATAAATGAACGCTGTCTGATGTTACGTATAAGATAAATGAATATATCATGTGCCGTTGCAGAGGTGAACGATCTCCTTGCTTTCCACTGCCTCTCCCTTCTTTCACTGCCTTTAGAGGGAGGAGTAGAGACTATTTTGGAAAAGACTGGTTTATTATGCAAGTCATTAGCATATTGCTTTTCGCTTTCAGACGTGTGTCGTTACGCTAAGTCTTTCTTGAATTGAATACTCGATACACCAAACAAAGGCTCTCTATAATTAGTTAACAGTAGTCTTAGAATGATCGTGCGCTCTGCAGCTCACGCTAGCAAATGTTTACATAATCTAGCCATTACACGTACTATATACAAATATATTTTCTCAACATCTCGCGAAATGATAACAATGATAATAATAATAATAATAATAATAATAATAATAATAATAATAATAATAATAGTGATGATGATGATAATAATAATAATACATGGAACAAACAGGGGCTGTAATAAGAATGGAGCACTTGCAGAAAGCAGCACTGCTTGGAACCGTTCGAATACTCCGGAAGGTGCTCGAAGAATAAGGGGTGTTACCTTAGTTCACTGGTAGTGAACAGCTGACATCGTAGCACATCTCCAGCGATAGACGCTGTGCAAAAGCAATAATCGTAATAATAATAATAATAATAATAATTGCCACAAGGCCAGCGATTTCGTGTGAGACGGCAAGTTGATTATATAGACCACAGTGCTCAAGTGGTACATATTTTATCGACCCCGAAAGGATGAAAGGCAAAATCAACTCCAGCGGTATTTGAACCCAGAACGTAAAGGAGAACGAAATACCACTAAGCATTGTGCCCGACCGGCTAACGATTCTGCCATCTCGCTGCCATTTTAGTCTGTCTGTCTAGAAGATATCCAGATACACCCCCCCACACAGTATATAATAAAAGCCATTTATTATTATTATTATTATTATTATTATTATTATTATTATTATTATTATTATTATTATTATTATTATTATTATCATCATCATCATCGTCGTCATCATCATCATCATCATCATCATCATCATCATCATCACAGCTAATGTTATCAAATGGTTAGTGATTAACAAACATGCTTAGAAGTAGTTAGAGCTCCTACTTAATATCAACAGCCTGTAATTGTCATCGAGGAGACTCCTTCCAATGCTGATCACAAAAAGCGGTTATATATACAAATACCTATATGTGTGTGTGTGCGTGTGTGTGTGCGTGTGTGTGTGTATGTATGCATGTGTGTGTATCTCTTGTATGTATACATTATATATATATACATTATGTGTGTGAGTTTGTGTGTGTATGTCTACGTGTGTGTGTATATTTGTTATAAGTAATTTGTGTGTGAAGTAATTCGAGTGTCAAGAAAACTGCAAAATTATCTTGGAAATGTATTGTAGCATGAATTCTTAACGTTTTTTTGGAAATATATGGAAGTTAAATACCGTGGAAAGATCTAGAAGGAAAAAAAAATTGCATCTGAATCTGCGATGTCAATCACACTTTTTGTTGTTAAATAAGATTGCAAAAAGCAAAGTGTTAATTGCAAATATACGACAACGTACCGGAAGGGAAGAGTTCAAGTTTCACCGGCTCCTTGCTTTTTACCTTTTTTTCTATTATTGAGTGTTTATATTTTATATTTTGTTCTTTTATTACTTACTTGCTTCATTCAGTGGACATGCTGGGGGGTCTGCATTGGGGAGGTCTGCATGGAGGGGGGGTTCTGCATTAGGGAGTTTGCATGCTGGGGGGCTCTGCATCGTCGAACAGATCGATCCCAGTACATATTTTTAAGTCCTTACTCTATCGTTCGCTTTCGAATTTTTACCGAATATTTAGGGGTAATTGGTAAAAAAAAAGTTCCCCGACTCCTGCTATAAAGCAAGCTTCTGAACCCGAAAGCTATGCCTTACATTTAACATACTCGAACGTATTCTTTGAATCATCTTATAATATTGGTTTCAAATTTTGGAACAAGGTCAGTAATTTTGAGGGGAGGGGACTAGCCGAGTATACCGATTCCAATGCTCAACTGGTACTTATTTTATCGACCCCAAAAGGAAAAAGTCAACCTCGACGGAATTTGAACTCAGAACATAAAGACGGACGAACTGCCACTAAGCATTGTGCCCGGCCTTGCTAATGATTCTGCCAGCTCGCCGCCTTCAGAAATTTTCTTATTAATAAATCAATATATATAAGTGAATGAGTATAATTAATAACTGTAACCTAGAATATAATAAATGTGTAGAGTGTTTCATATGTGCATACCCCTTATGACCTTGGTGAAGGCAGGTTAATACTAAACGACCTCCACACACACTGTGTATATAGATCAGATCTGTATGTATAGATAAGCAAAGACTTCCAGCTGGATATGAAACTAAGTTAATTGAATTAAAAAGTTACAAACAGCTACAACTTCACAGCTACGTCCTACTTCCCTAAGCTGATAGGAATGTCAGTTTTTATCAATCAACCTTCTTTACTCTAGTCTCTTCCTATAAAACTGACCCCGTTGTAAAATCTATGAATTTGTTTCCGTTGTCATAGCTAGAAAGTTTTTTAAAAATGTGAAAACAAAATAGAATCTATACTATAATAAAGTACGATAAATAGAGGAGATTAATATGGTATAGGAATAATTTGTATTAAAATGTTCTTATGAGGAGCGATCTCATATAAAAAAAAAACATAAATAAAAAGGCAAATCTTTCTGAATTGTACCATTCTGTAAACTGTAAGTTGGATTCTTGGGTTAATCTTACGGAGGAACACGTGCTTCGTCTAAAGCTTATCTCAATTGTAACCGTGATGTTATTCAGGTTTTATAATATTTAGACAAAAATATCTTTCTTAATGAAGTGGGTTTTTTTTTTATAAAATAAGTCCATGGGAAGCTGCGGGGTTCATAAGTTAGATAAATGTATATAAGAAAATAATCTATGTAAAATGAGTGGTCAGTTAAACCCAATTTGAATCCATTTCACACACACAGTGCCTCTGAATATGGAAGTCCCTATATCCACATGCGCACATATGATAGATAGATAGATAGATAGATAGATAGATAGATAGATAGATATAGAGAGAGAGGGGGAGATAAAGAAAAGAGAGAAGAGAAGGGAAAGTAAGAGAAGAGAGGAAAGAGGAAGAAGAGTGGGAGGTGAACGCTTAAATTTATTTATAAATAGGCCCAGTGTGATTCTATTGAAATGAAACAATATTTCTTTATTTGGAACAATTTATCTCGAAGCAAATAAACCAATAAATAATAGTGTGTAAATATTGGGTTACAGAAAAAAAGTTCCCCGTGAGTTGGAAGTGTTGGTATTACCGAAGTGCGTTAATATAATAAGTGTAGGTTCTGTTGACCGTTTCCGTGTTGTTGCCTGTTGTATTTACTGTACCTGTTTAAATTTGTATACTAGTTTTTGTTCAAAAACTATTGTGTGTTTTCCCCTATCAAAATGGTGTCTTGGTAAACGAACCCGAAATTTCCCTTTCATCCTTTCGGGGTCGATTAAATAAGTACCAGTTACGCACTGGGGTCGATGTAATCGACTTAATCCCTTTGTTTGTCCCCTCTATCTTTAGCCCCTTGTGGGTAATAAAGAAATAAGAAACTTTAGCACGCCAGGCGAAATGCTTAGCGGTATTTCGTCTGTCCTTATGTTCTGAGTTCAAATTCCGCCGAGGTCGACTTAGTCTTTCATCCTTTCGGGGTTGATTAATTAAGTACCAGTTACGTACTGGAGTCGATCTAATCGACTGGACCCACTTTCCCCAAAATTTCGAGCCTTGTACCTAGAGTAGAAATGAATATACAAATCGGTATTAATAACTGGGCTAAAAATACAAAATATAATTTATATTGTAAATTATTTTTAACATTGTAAAACTGTTGGCTGCATTATAAAAAAATGAAGTCAAACATGTTTTTATAATAATCTGCTTGTCACAAAATCCCATATTTTGTCTCTTCCTTTTTCTGAGACAAAGAACAGCCACCGGAAATGCAAGATTCTTCATATTTAATTTCATTTTAACTTATATCTTAAGTTTAAAACAATTAATCTGGTTTTAAGGGGACATAAATGTGTAGTGATAAGAATTAATTTGGGCCCTTTTTCCTTGTTTATACCTTTTGACTACGAGTACACACACACACACACACACACACACACACACACACACACACACACACATGATGCTTTTTATGTTCAGTTATAATGACAGTTTTAGAGTACAAATTTATTATATATATATATATATATAAAGAGAGAGAGAGAGAGGGGGGAGAGAGTGAGAGAGAGGGAGAGATGGAGAGAGAGAGAGAGGGAGAGAGAGAGGGAGAGGAGAGTTAATACATACATACATACATACATGTGAATGTCCGTATATACACATACACCTATAGTTTCACTGCTATTGAAATCTTGATAAATGGGTTAAGAAACGGTTTAGTGACAACAAAAAATAATAATTCTGTTTCTGGAGCCATTAATAAATTATTTTGCCAAAAGTAAATAAATATATTCCGCCGATTAACATTAAATAAAGAAGGAAAGAAATGAGATATATTTGTAGAGATGTGAAGGGGGAAATAACAAGCAGGCTAATGTGATACCTATAAGCACTGGATGGTAGATGACTGAACTGAAAACCGACACCGTTATCTAAAAGTGTCACTTTAAAAACAAGTAACTATCTTCTCCCTCCTGATGACAGAATAGATCTCTGATAGACTTCTTGTAGACAAAATATCAGTCAACTAAACATTTCCTTCTTTACCGTCTTTTCCTAGTCACAACAGAATACCAGGTTAATGGTTTTTAAATGATCAAAACATGTTTCTCTAGCATCTGAATGACACCAAGCGATCATATTATGATATCCCGTCTTCTAATGCTGGAATATATTTGGTTTTGACCCAAATATATGCGTTTTGAAAGCTTACATCTTTTTCTGAGATTCTGTTGGACATATTCCCTATCGTTTCAGAAATTGAGAGATAAAAGTTGTAAAAACTTTCAACATGAAGGCATCTCTGCACGCTGCGAATTGTTTGCACAAATAACTTCTTCCTTTTGGTTAATAATTATTGTTGTTGGTAAGGCGGTGAGTTGGTAGAATCGTTAGCACGTCGGACAAAATGCTGAGCGACATTTTGTCTGTCTTAACATTCCGCCGAGATCAACTTTGCCTTTTGGGGTCCAACTTTCATCCTTTTGGGGTCCATAAAATAAGTATCAGTTGAGTGCGGGATCAATATATTCTACTTAGCCCCTCACACAAAATGTCTGGCCTTGTGATCAAATTTGATACCAGTAATTATTGCTATTATTGCTCCTACGGCGGTGAACTGGTGGAATCGTTTGAGCGTTGGAAAAAATGCCTTGTGGTATTTGTTCCGAGTCATTACATTCTGCGCTCAAATCCCGCCGGGTTTAGCTTTGCTTTTCATTCCTCCAGGATCGAGAAAATAATGTTCTAGTCAAGAAGTGGGGCTGATGGTATCTTCCCTGAAAATTGCTGGCCTTGTGCTTTAATTAGAAATCAAGTAATAATAGTTCTATTCTAGACACAAGGTCTGAATTTTTTTTTTCTGTGGGGGAGGTTAGTCGATTATATTGATCCCAGTTTTCAACTGGTATTTATTTCATCGATCCCGAAAGTTGACATCTGCGGAATTTGACCTCGGAACGTAAGGATGGACGAAGAAAGTAATAATAATAAGAGTTTTTGGCGACCACCAAAATATGAAAAAGATAAAATAAGCAAGAAAGAAGTAAATATGTCTGAAATTAAGCCCGTCCATCGGTGATCATTGAAAGCAATGATTTCAACTATATGACACCTCAACAGGGAACGCATTTGCAATTGCTCTCCCGATACTGCATCTTACGTGCGCCTGAAGCAAAGGAAATAGTGGTATTTCAACATAAAATAAATACCAGTCAAATGCTGAGGTCGATGTAATCGATTTATCCCACTCCGATCCAAATTTCAGACCTTGTGCCTAGAGCAGAAAGTATTATTATTATTATTATTATTATTATTATTATTATTGCAGAACAGATGCAGTAGTTAGTTATGTCTCCATATGCTCTGAATCTAAATCTCACTCTCTTGGGCAATGGCAATCCCTCCGCGACGAAAATGTTTTAGAAGAATTGATAGTCATTATTTGTCTTGAAATATGTATCACATTTTAATACAGACAAAAAAAAAATCATTTTTAATTAATAAATAATTATAACAAAACATTAGAAATAATTTTTACAAGAAATAAATTATTTAATTACAGGTGAAATCTGTTATGTTTCCTTGCCTTTCTTTACACAGCTGATATTTTCTCACGGGAGAGCTAAATTGTGCCATTTATGTAAAAACAAAATTGCCCATGGCTTTATCAACTAAAGCCGCTTTAAATCTCAAATAATGGTTCTATTAAATTTAATTAGACTTACGATAATAATCTAACGATTAGAAAAATATTGCTAACAACTTAATTACTTAACTGAATGACAGTTATTTTCTTAACTTGGTCAACACACTTTTACAAGTATCTGTGGCTTTTTTCACGTACACTGGACTATTGATTAACTGTTCATTTTAAGTATTTTTTTTATATATAAGAAACAGATAACATAGATGAAGTTGATGTATGCATCAGATGTAGGCATTCAGCTTTGTTGTAATCTGTTGTGAAATCTGTAAATACTTGAACTGAAAAATCTCACTGCATACAGATAACTTCTATGATTCAACAGAAACACAAATTATTTCTTTGAACACAGTAAAACCCTTGTCAAAATTACGGTACTTTTGCAGATCTTCGTTGGTTACAAAGATATCAGTCCCATGGTACCTCTGCATAATTTGGTAGCGCAATGTGTGTTGGCACTCCGTCGCTTACGACGTCGAGGGTTCCAGTTGATCCGATCAACGGAACAGCCTGCTCGTGAAATTAACGTGCAAGTGGCTGAGCACTCCACAGACACGTGTACCCTTAACGTAGTTCTCGGGGATATTCAACGTGACACAGTGTGACAAGGCTGACCCTTTGAATTACAGGCACAACAGAAACAGGAAGTAAGAGAAAGTTGTGGTGAAAGAGTACAGCAGGGTTCGCCACAATCCCTTGGTGGAGCCTGGTGGAGCTTTTAGGTGTTTTCGCTTAATAAACACTAACAACGCCTGGTCTGGGAATCGAAACCGCGATCCTATGACCGCGAATCCGCTGCCCTAACCACTGGGCCATTGCGCCTCCACAAGGTAGCGCAATAACTTCTCAGTAAAAAAAAATCATCGAGTAGGCAAAGATATTAGGATTCATTCAAGTAGATTGGTGTATATTACTGTATATTAGTCTAAGTATGCAAATATGTACTCATATGTTTATTTGTATATGGTACTTATTATTTATTCAGAGGATGAAGGGGCAGCACTTATGGCCTTAATGAGGTTTTCACAAACTTGTGAGATTTGGTGGGGTTAGCGTTCGATTTGAATTACTGTAGAATATATAGAACGGGGAGAGAATTACAGTAATGACACAAGAGGAACAGAAGCAAAACAGTGTATCTGTCGGCGGCCTCTGGTTGTTGTATAATGGTACTTCGAAAGCAATGATGCAGGCCAAACGTTCAATTAAATGGATTTTTTTCTGTGCACATTAAGTCAGGTAGCAGTTCAACCATACCAGGTTGCATCAATATTACTCCAGAATGCGTCTTACTTTGTAGAAAAATCACCAACTGGTCAGGTATGAATTTTCTGTATCCTAGGAGACAGAACCTAATATTTAGGTGCAGTTAGTTCTCGCAAGAAATACACGCGCGCACACACACACACACTGACACTGACAAATACACACACAGAGACACTGACAAGCACACACACATACACGCACGCACAGACAGACAGACAGACAGACAGACAGACAGACAGACACACACACACACACACACACACACACACACACACACACACACACACACACACACACACACACACACACACACACACACACACACAAAGACATCATAAAGAAGAATAGAGACTTTCACATCTTCAAAATTTGTTTATTACACTATTATCCTCATTAAATTCACGTTAGATTCCAATCCGATACGTGTTTCCGCTGCGTAGTATCCTAATGTTCTTTGAGGTAGCATTTATGTGCATCTAGTTGGTTTATTTACTGCGCATATTCCTCCAGAACAGACATTGCTATGCAGCTTTGCTCAAAGTTTTACCTATGCAGGTGGTTGAGAGAGAGAGAGAGAGAGAGAGAGAGAGAAAGGGGGAGAGTGGGAGAGATAGACAGACAGTCTAATTGGTAGATAGACCGATGGATAAAAAAGATCAATTAGATTAGATATACATATCTAATCATATACATACATATATATATATATATGTACGTATACATATACGCACTCACATATTTCTTATCTGTCTATCTATCTATCTATCTGTCTGTCTGTCTGTCTGTCTGTCTACCTATCTATCTATCTATCTATCTTTTCATCTAATAAATCTACATCCATTAATTTCTCTGTATATTTATCTACGCATGTCTATATACACGTACAAACACACACAAAACAGACACACGTACATACACACCATAACACCGCGATGGCAATTATATACACCGCTTTGGACGTGGGTAAGCATTTATTTCAAGCAATAAATATCTGTTGATTGCAGCCGATGAATAGATCGGTTGTCTTTTGCTATCTCTTATCGCTACATTTCTTCATCAATTATCAATTCTTGCTTGATTACATAATTCTCTATCCTTAATTTATCCGGATATGTCCAACCGCCTACTTGTCTTTCGAAATAAAGATATTCTTGCATAGTAGGTGTGTCCCAACAAGCTGCTAGTTCTCATCCCACTTTACCGGAAATGGACAGTATGAGCTTTTTTTTGCTACCGTTTGGAAAATTACGACAGCTCTTCAATCTACCATTACAGCGTGGGCATTTATTCTGCTTGGCGCACAATATTCAGTGCGATTCATGCGTAAATCCCCCAACTCAACCGGGGTCCATACGGTCCTTGGGAGGTTCACATAAGGATTCGTTGTTGAAATTTATGTGCAATAAACTGGTTACTCTTCTACAATTCTTTTATTCTTTTACTTGTTTCAGTCATTTGACTTATTCTTTGTAAGCCTAGTACTTATTTAATCTTACCTCTTTTGCCGAACCGCTAAGTTACGGGGACGTAAACACACCAACATCGGTTGTCAAGCGATGGTATGGGAACAAACACAGACGCACACACACACACACACACATATATATATATATATATATATATGTGTGTGTGTGTGTGGGGGGGGGGGCAGTGGTTAGAGCATGGTTCAGTGGTTAGAGCGACGAACGTACGACCGTGAGGTTGTGAGTTCGAATCCCGGACCGGGCTGCGTGTTGTGTTCTTGAGCAAGACACTTTATTTCACGTTGCTCCAGTTTACTCAGCTGCAGAAATGAGTTATGATGTCACTGGTGCCAAGCTGTATCGGCCTTTGCCTTTCCCTTGGATAACATCGGTGGCGTGGAGAGGGCAGGCTGGTATGCAGAGGCGACTACTGGTCTTCCATAAACAACCTTGCCCGGGCTTGTGCCAAGGAGGGGTCTCCGATATATATATATATGTATATATATATATATATATATATATATATTTGACAGGAAGGACAACAAAAGAAAGAAAGAGACCTTGATATTATGCAAATAGAGGAATTTATCTGTAAAAATATGCGACACTTATTCAGTAGCCATAATAAAACTCCGAGTTTCGGATGCCGGGGTGGGAACCCATGCCAACATCTCCTCAGTTATCCGGCCATTCAATATTTTAATATTTTAGTGTGGTGAGTCATGTAATATTAATTAATTAAAATTACAGCTTTGATGAGAAGAAAAATCATTAGCTCTCTTCTTAGTTAGCCAATGTCTTATCCTCTGCCTTAATCGTGAAGTGACATCCCCTTTTAAAACGTTTGTTCGGTGATTTCTCACCGACAATGCATCCATATATGATGTTATTTTATGTAAAAAAAAAAGTAGAATTTGATTTAAACATGGTTTATTATTGTTTATAGCTCAGTATATACCAGAAAACAGAAAGCTTACAAAATAAATTATTGACCCCCAAGCGGCTACATTTTATTTTGTGTCCTCTGTTCAAGCAGTTCGTTTTCGTGGGATACTGAATTCATTACTTGTGTATTTTATGGCTGAAATATCGAATAAAATTTCTTTTATTCTTTTAGCAGTATTGCTCTGGCTTTTACATTATAGTATACCTTCTTACATTTATTTAATAACGCAACAAGGAAAATTATCCTATTTTACTAGATATGAAAATTTTAGCTCCTGTAATTCAGACTAAACATTAAACATATTAATTGCAACCACCCAAACAATGTACCACTCCAGAATAATAATATTCTTCAAGCGTTCATTTTTCCTTCTCTCTTTACGAAATAGAGAAAAGAAAATACTACCCGGAAATGACTTTCAATTGATGAAGAGACATCCATTAAGATTAAATTCTTTTGACTTTGCTATAATGTCAACCTGCCATGAACCCGTCATGCAATGTAGAAGGCCAATAGTGTTTGTTTGCCCTCAAGGGACAATTGTTCTTAATTTACTATAAACGTTTAGCTGATAAGATTTCTCGAACCACCTCAGCTCTACTATGTTGAATGGTGGGTATTTCAAGATCATATTTACTAATTTCTAAATTAAGCAGAAAATGTTGGGCCGGAGATGTTTTTAGCTGAAATGTATCGGATGAAAAAGCTCTTTAACACAAATGATAAATTTGCAGCTTCTGATGTAACGAGTTCATTCATAACTGAAAAATTGTTTTAACAGACATTAGAACTATTTGGGGAAGTACGGTAATGTAATTAATAGTGGGAAAAGACTCTCAGAGGAATTCAATAGAGGAAAGATATAAGAATGAATTGTGAATAAAGAAAAATGAAGAGATTGCAAGATTGTTAAAGTAACGAAGATTGAGATTGAAACAACAGTTTAGGAGTGTGGATTGATTTAAAAAAAAATTGTACATTTAATAGAGAACAACCATAGCAACAGGAGCATCAGGAAAACTATTCTTGACAGAGTATAAAGAAATTATATATAACACACAAGGAGTGGTATTACAAAAAAACATTAAAGAAAAATGCTCCACGGTTTTAAATTTTGTGAAAACTTTAACGGGCAATTAGGAATTATTTTCTAAAAGAATTATTTTTGAAGAATAATTTACTGTTCTTACAAACTTCTCATCAAATCCGCCAAGACATGGCAATTATGGCGTAGTGATGCTGTAACGATACTAACCAGGGACGTATAATGTAGTTGCGCTTGGTGAGTGCTGCACACTCACTTTAGATTGTAGGTTTTCTTTACGATAATTCTGTTCTTGTAGTATCATGTTTTATCTGGTCGTAATTTTCTTTTATCAAATCTAACAACACACACCCAGAAAGAAAGATTATATTAAGTTGAAGTTGTATTATATACATAGAAATGGCTTGAAGTTTGTATTTATTTTTTTAGTGATACTTATTCGGGGTTATTGGTTTAGTACAACAGCACACCCTGTAGAAGCAACCACCACACACACAATTGGGACTTTATGGCATGAAAAAAACATTTTAATTTCTGCATATAAGTGTGTTAAATTTAGGAATAACGAATTCTTTATTACTATCTTATAACTGAACAAGACAAATCACTATAAGAGATGGCATGAACTAATTAAATAAAAGACTTAATGGTCAACATAATTTGTTTTCTAAAATGCATAAATATATTATTTTCTATCCTAAGCACAAGGCCCGAAATTTTTAGGGAGTGAGGTGGGGCAGTCGATTAGACTGGTACTTAATTTATCTACTCCGAAAGGATGAAAGACAAAGTCGACCTCGGTGGAATTTGAACTCAGAACGTAATGGCAGACGAAATACAGCTAAGCATTTCGCCCGGCGTGCTAACGTTTCTACCAGCTCCCCGCGCCTTACAATAATAAATTAATTAATACAAGACGCGCAAGTGTAGCTGTGTAGTAAGAAGTTTGCTCTTCAATTACATGATTCCGGGTTCAGTCCCACTGCGTGGCGTCTTGGGCAACTGTTTTGTACTATAACCCCGGGTCAATGAGAGCCATATGAGTGGATTAGGTAGACGGAAACTGAAAGAAGCCTGTCATATATATATGTGTGTGTGTTTGTGGGAGGGTATTTACGTCCTCGTAACTTATCGGTTTGGCAAAACAGACTGATAGGATAACTACCCCGCTTTAAAAAAAATAAGTTCTGGGGGGTCGATTCATGCGATTATAAATTCTTCAAGGCGATGCATCAGTGTGGGCGCAGTCAAATGGCTGAAACAGATAAAAGAGTGCTATTTACGGGTGGGAAACGAGCTTTCAAACTAAATATTTGAACAAACCAGGAAATGTTTTAGCAGAGATTTCTATCAGTCATTTGTTACCATCTCTCTAAAAACCCTCTCTCTAAAAAACCTCTCTCTAAAAACCCTCTTTCTAAAAACCCTCTCTCTAAAAACCCTCTCTCTAAAAACCCTCTCTCTGAAAACCCTCTCTCTAAAAACCCTCTCTCTAAAAACCCTCTCTCTAAAAACCACAAAATAATGAAAAAAACTTTTTTTTTTGTTCAAAGAAATAGATAGAATAAATTTTAACCAACTGATATTGCAAGAGTGAAGCTTTTATCACTTTAAACAAAAGTCCTCCAAATCCTTCTTCCGTTTCAGCCACACCCGATAAAGTTATCTGAGTTGGATTTTTATCACATCCTATGAAAGAAAAAAAATGCTCTTTATTTCTTTTGAAGGACCTTGCTACCAGAATACTTCATCAAAATGAAGAGATAGATTGAAAAAAGTGAATTACGAGTAAGAAGAACGAAGTGTAAGACTAAGATATTTTTTTTTTTTTTTTTTTTTTTTTTTTTCATCATGTAACCTCGTGGGCATCGGTACCATTTTCCTCTTTCTCCGTTCTTCCATTCTCCGAACTTTCCATCTTTCCGACGAAGGGCTACGCCCGAAACGTCATACACTCTCTCTTTCCTTTCCTGAGCGTCCAATAATACTATCCATATCACGTCCTCACTTTGTTGTTTTTTTGTTTTTTTGTTATTGTGTTTTTGAACTATATATATATATATATATATATATATATAAGTCAGTAAATAGTGGGGTTGTGTTAACCGCACGTGGAGAAATAATAGGAGTGAACTACAAAAGCTCAAAGACAATATAATGTATGGGTATATTTATTTTTTTATATATTATTGTTTTATATATTATTTTCTTCATTTTGTACTTCTTTGTAAAAAAACATTTTCATTCTCCTTCTTGATAATTTGTTTCTTCGCAATGAAAACCGGTTAGAAAAAATCTTTATTAAATTATGCTTCCAGTTCAGCATTCTGGCTTTTTTTCATTTTCCTATATATATATATATAATACATAGGTATGTTGAACGATAATATATGATTATAAATGCGGTAGGGGTAAGTCTGTAGCTAGATAACACGCTCGTCAATATATTTATACACAAACCTATAAATACTTGTTTTGTAGAAATAGTTAAATACGCGTTATACCTATGTATCGTTAAACTGTATTGCAACACTAATACAAGAATGACTGTAGAAGTTTAATTGGTCTAAAAATCTTTAACGACTTTTATTGTTTCCACATTCATCGCAGTCCTTCCTCTTGTGAACCGCAATGTAGGTAGAAACCCAAGTAGGGGTGACCAACTACTAATCTGAAATATCGAGTATTCGCACGGGGGTAACCCCTTCATCGGTTATTACCTCAATGAACACTCCGTCGATGGAGCTTCATTGTCACTAAGCGAATTGATTGCATGGAAAGCCTCAGAGTTTTTGTGAAGTTCTGGCAAGAGTTCAGGCAGAGCAGTAGTTCTCAACCGGATCCACGTGACCCTTGGGGGGGGGGCGGTATCCGCTGTTAAGGTTTGTGTGCAATAAATAGGTTCTACTTCTACAATATACAAAATATTTTAGTAATTCTTTTTATACAATTCCGGATAATATTTAATTATAAAGATATAATAATTTTTTTTTTAAACATCGAATGATTATGAGGGTCCATACGAGTATAAAAGCAATCAAAGGAGTCCATAGGTAAAAAATGGTTGAGAACCACTGAGAGATAGTAACACCAGACTGTTTTATTAAGGTGGCGTGCTGGCAGAAACGTTAGCACGCCGGGCGTAATGTTTAGCAGTATTTCGTCTGTCTTTACGTTCTGAGTTCAAATTCCACCGAGGTCGACTTTACCTTTCATCCTTTCGGGATCGATAAATTAAGTCCTAGTTGCATACTGGGGGTCGATCTAATCGACTGGCCCCCACCTCCCCAAAAATTTCGAGCCTTGTGCTTAGAGTAGAAAAGAATAGACTGTTTCATTCATAGTGAAGAGAATCTGTGCATAAAGTCTGCATCTTTCCAGCATTTTTTGCGCAGTTGCAAATGCATTAGCAACTTCACTCTTAATATCGATGACGCGAATTATCCATTTGCCAATCAAACTGCCTGCAGTCTTTATGACTGAGCATGAGTAGTTGGTGTTGAAAGTATCTTTAAGTATATCAACATGGTTTTGTAGCCAACGAACTAGATATGCACTACAGGCATATTAACAAGGTGTTTAGGTCAGATGCACCTCTTACAGGATTCTTCTTTTGAATTAGAACCAGTATTTGCAGAAATTGGAATGACTTATTCTTAAGTCATTCTTCTGTGCAATACATAAGAAAGTATATAATAAAACCCAAATAATAAAATGACAATTATAAAACCAATATTACATTTGCTATTTCCATTAATTATCGGTGGAAGAGCGCAGCAATTAGTGTTTTCTATACAATTTTGTTCAAAGTGTAAAGTGTTGGCCTCACAACAAATCGACGTGGAGCGTGGCAAACTGTATGCAAATATCGTTATATGACGTTTGTACGAAACTGCTACAGTCATAATAAAATAGTGTTCATGAATATCAATATGTATGTATGTGTGTATGTATGTAAACATATAATATATATAAGTACATGTATGTTAATATATGCATAAATACATTTATACACTCACACACACACACATAAATACGTGAATGTATCACATCATTCTTCGCCTTTGAAACGTTGATACTTTGACGACTGCTGGCTTCCACATCGTCTGGGCTTCTTTCGTTTTTTGCACATACCCACAGTTTTACTGTCGTAAAGAATTTCTGTTGAGTCAAGATCTTCTGATAACCTCCAACAGCATCCCCATCCCTTGTTGTTGATATGCAATGACAATATTCTAAGAATACAACATTTCATTGAAAAAATTTCCATAACATTTATAAAGTTGCATGATTGTTATTATTCAAACATCGCTCAGACATTCCATGTTTATAAAGGAAAATTCTCATCTTTGCTTATCAGCTGCATTGTCCTGCAAGTTTTAATCTGTATTCCAACGCAATTATTTCCATGAAGTCATCAACGTTCCCTTATCTAAAAATGTGAATGTAATTCTATATTCATATTTATTTTCTCCTAATTTTTATCGTTACTTAATTTTATCTTATTTTGAAACAACTGTAGAGAAAATGACTATGGTTTTATTTTATAGTTCTAATATTTTAGCAAAGAAATTCTGCTTTCGCTAACTCATAGCTTCTCAGAAACAAAATATTTTACGTCTATAAACGCAGTTGGATTATTTTAGAATATTTCTGTAAAATTTCAGCGAGGTGAACGGATTTTATTCACAAAAGTCAAAGTACGTTTTAACTTTTACTTCTTTCAGTCGTTAGATTGCGGTCATGCTGGGGCAGCGCCAAGAAGAATTTTTAGTTGAATGAATCTACTCCAAGACTTATTTTTTATATGAAGACTGGTACTTATTCTGTTGGCTGTCTGCCGAATCAGTAAGTTACGGGGATGTATACACACCAACACCGGTTGTCGAACGCTGGTAGGAGACAAACACAGATACAAAAACTTTCTCTCGGGCACACGCACACACACACACACACACACACACACACACACACACACACACAAACACATATATATATATACACATTTATATACGACGGGCTTCTTTCAGTTTCCGTCTACTAGATCCACACACAATGCTTTTTGTTGACCCGAGGCAGGTAGTTCTGTTAGCTCGCCGCCCTATATCACAATAATATTAAATACATATCAGGCAGCGAATAGTCAGAGTTGCTTGCACGCCGGACGAAATGCTTAGCGGTATTTCGTCCGTCTTTACGTTCTGAGTTCAAATTCCAGTGTGGTCGACATTTTCTTTTATCCTTTCGGGGTCGATAAAATAAGTACCAGTTGAACAGTGGCATTGATGTAATCGACTTATCCGCTCCCCCGAAATTGCTGGCCTTGTGCCAAAATTTGAAACCAATATTAAATACATATGGTTAATATGACTATATATTTCTATCGTGGGTTCAACACCCAGCAAAGTGAGTATACCATTCTGCTTCTTTTTTCCAATAATTTTTTCCCCCCATAAATTCCACTTTCAATAAGAAATCAGTAACAAACTAAATCAATCAATATGCCTTATTTTTTTTCAATAATCGAGGTATTTATGATTTTTCAGCAGTCGCCTGTCGAATGATTAGATCTGGACATTTAAAAAGGTTAATAATAGATAAATTAATCTATCTAGGATTATGTCAGTCAGACATTGGTAAACAGAAACTACTTGTTGTCTGGTGTAAATATTTGAAATATTTGGATTTCTACACTTGTGAGAAAGTGTCTGACACCAAAGCATTTGTACCTTTTTTTAATTAAAGGTCAAAATCTCGATTCGGGACCTCACTCAGCTAGATTTATATTTACCACCCGCAAACACACACAGGTACAAAGAATGTATTATGTTTATTGAGTAGTGATCATAAATAACAACAACAACTGACATGAATGTGGGGTTAAGTAGGGGTAAGTTTGTGTTTAATACTTGACTGAAAGCTAAACAAAGAAGTTGATATAAGAAATAAAATGGATGTTTATACGAGAAATTAAAGTGAAACTTCATTCTTTTTAATCGCAACTTTGAATTCTGTTTGTTTAGTAAACACGAACTTTATACCCCTTCATCTTTATAAATCGTAGAACCTGTCTCTGAAAATACCAAATTCTTTAGAGTCTTGTTTATTGGGAAAAGTTAACAAATTAAGCGAGGAAAAGTAGCGGCGGTATTTCCAACCGAATTAATGGAATCACATTGCAATGAAGTGTACCAAGTCTATTTCAAAACCAACAAATGCGGTTTCTATCTTCTAACAAACCCTCAACACCAAACGTCGAGGATTTTTTTTTCTTTTACAACCAGACTGTGGGTTATAGAATTTCCAGCATGTTAAACTCCGTTAGCGTATGTCAACTGGAAAAAAAGGGCCAGCTCATTTGTTACCTTATCTCGTACTTTATTTGAGACAATCATAACAACAGCAACAACAATCATAATATTTTCTCCAACAGTATAAACACACTCGGAGCTGTTAAATAGAACTTCGCTCGTGGCGGAAATAATGTTAATGCATGCGAGACCTAACAATAACATCGTTTTCGTGCCAGACCCAACACATGAAACATTTATTTCACTCAAAATGCAACCACCAGACACAATATCAAAATCATTGATTACACGTGTTTATCCAATATAATCAACGGTTTCATAGCAACAAGTTCTCTCTCTCTCTCTCTCTCTCTCTCTCCCCACCTCCTTCTCTGTGCCTATCTCTGCCTTTCCCTCTCTCTACCCCTCCCCCACTTTCTTTGTTGAAGATGGAATTATTTCAAGTCAGCAGTTTGATTTGAGAAGGGAATTTATTTCTAACGATTAACAGGTGTGTGTGTGTGTGTGTGTTTGTATCTACATGTGAAGTATATGTCTTTATGTATCTACGTGTAAAGTGTATGCCTTTATTCTGTAAGTGTGTATAGCTAGGTATGTGTCTGTATATTTGTGTCTGTACGTATTCAAGTGAGAATTAATTTAATACACGTACAGATAGACAGAATAGGAACACACACAACGAGGAAAACACGCGCGTGCACACACACACACACACACACACACACACACACACACACACAATGGAACCACACGAGCACACAGTTAGATAGACGAGGTACACACACATACATACACCCCCCCCCCCACTCGTATAAACACAGACACATGTATACATTTTTCCGAAATAATAATGAACACACAGAGATAATCTCCCACGTAGACAAGCCTTTTATGCCATAGCAGTTAAATCGCCCTTAAACCAGGGCTTACGTTTACATTAAATATCAATTAAACCACACTTAATTAATTACAGCAATATACTTGAACTCTAAGCTGGCAGAAACGTTAGCACGCCGGGCGAAATGCTTAGCGGTATTTCGTCTGCCGTTATGTTCTGAGTTCAAATTCCGCCGAGGTTGACTTTGCTTTTCATTCATTCGGGGTCGATTAAATAAGTACCAATTACGCACGGGGTCGATCTAATCGACTTGATCCCTTTGTATGTCCTTGTTTGTCCCCTCTATGTTTAGCCCCGTGTAGGCAATAAAGAAATAAATATAACTACACTCCAAGGCGGCGAGCCGGTAGAAACGTTAGCACGCCGGGCGCTTAGCGATATTTCGTCTGTCTTTACGTTCTGAGTTCAAGTTCCGCCGAGGTCGATTTTGCTTTTCATCAGTTCGGTGTCGATAAATTAAGTACCAGTTGCGTATTGGGGGTCGATCTAATAGTCGACTTGTTCCCTCCCCGAAAATTTCGGGCCTTGTGCCTCGAGTAGAAAAGAATATACCTCAACCCGACTTGGTGTTTGTTTCATCGTTGCTGTATTTTGTTTTCATTTATTTTCTTCCTCTTCACCGA
>NC_142940.1:54577909-54580409 GCF_046866305.1 Octopus bimaculoides | reverse complement strand
AAAATACTACGTAAAACATTAATGAAAAATGTGGCCCCCGTTTTAAAAAAGATCCAAGTGTTCCTCTGAAGAACCGTTGTGAATCTGTATCCAATTGCACTACCAACAGCCACTGCAGATGATGAAAATAGCTACGATGGCGAAACTTAAGGTACAAATGGTAAAAGCTGTTTCTTGTGTTTATACTTTTTCCTATATATGCTTTGGATATCATAACTGGTAATAATACTACGAAGTAAAGGAGTTACCACACCACTCTACTGGAAGGAAACCAGATCATGATACTCTACGCAGAGCCCTAAATTAACCAATAGCAGTCGTTCGCCTACAGTACACACAGAAAGTACCATATATAGAGAAAATGGAACACTCCATACCGTTGCAGAATTAACTAAGTTTTAATACAACACGAAATACTCGCTGTAACTAAGTCTAATGAGTCGCTTGCTGTCTGTTTGTCTATATCTGCCTGTGTTTGTCTGTCTGTCTATCTCTCTCTCTACACATACACACGCACACACACACATACGCACGCACACACATACATATAAAAAAATTTCGTCTAAGTATTATCTTCCTTTCAACTTCTTGCTTTTCTTTCTTTTAATAACTACAACAGCGAAGGCTCATTATGTCATTTTCTCTAAACTAGAATGTATAATTTTCAGGTTCATATTTCAATTTTTTGCGTTTCAATTCTTCTCTGTTTTTTTTTTACTCATTCCGTCCTTGTTTTTGTATACATTCGCTGCTTTCTTCCAAGGAATCTAATGCTCTTAACTTAGTTTTTCCTTAGAGCTGGCGAGATTGGAGCAATATCGAGAATAACCAGCCGAAATTGCAAAGATAATCTGGATCTCGACTGAGGAAAGAAAACTCCGAATGACCTGTCCGTGTTTTCTTTGTACCGTGTATCGTCCTTGTCCCATTTTGAATTATTTATACACACACACACATATGTATGTATATATGTATATATATATATATATATATATATATATATATATATATATATATATATAATATAATATAATATATATATGTGTGTGTGTGTGTTGGTGTGTGCTGGTGTGTGTGTGTGTACACGCACGCACACACACACACACACACACACACACACACACAGAGGATCTCAATTACCATAATTGGTTGTGCCTGTGACGCACCCTTCAGAAGCGGAGATAAGCTTAATAAGTTTAATAAATCAAAAATTATGTTCTACGACATTTAATATACTTGTATTTCTCTGTCATAAGTCGAAAAGAATATCAAAGGTCCTTCCTGAGCCATAGTCTCAAAGAGCCAGTTTCCGGATTTTCTGGCTTGCATACCCCCCCCCCCCCCCACTTCCGATTGAAACGCAGGTCCGTTGCAACATTACTCATTTTTGCCAGCTGAGCAACGTGAAATGAAATGCTTTGCTCAGGAAGACAACGCTTCGCCAATCCAGGAATCGAAGCCACAATTTTACGACCATGAGTGCAATACCCTAAGCACTAAACCACGTTCCCCTCACCTCAACCGAGTATTAATAATATTTTCAACTAAAGGATCAAGGCCCGAAATTTTGGCGGAGGGGATAAGTCGAGAACGCAGCAGTTACTTATTCATTGACCTCGAAAGGAAAAAAGGCAAAGTTGACTTTGGCGGAATTTGAACTCAGAACGTAAAGACAGACGAAATGCCATTAAAGATTTCGCTCTGTGCGTTAACGCTGCTGCCAGCTCGCCGCCTTATACAGTGCTATTAATAATGGTTTCAAAATTTAGCACAAGGCCAGCAATTTCTGGGGAGGAGCTAAGCTGATTACATCGACCTCAGTGCTCAGCTTGTACTTAATTTATCGACCCCCGAAAGGATGAGCGTTGGCCATATGTATTTCCTCTTCACCAAGTTGAAATCTATAGTCAACAATTTGCCAAATATCCGCCAAAACTGCAACATTCACGACCTACAAGATTTGCAACATTAATCAAGCTACTCGCCCATACTGCACAGTCTAAACCCCATTTTATCCTTCTGCACCACCTTTTTTTTGTTTAATTTCCTCACATTTGTTTTATATATTTTCTTCATCATATTTATTCTTTTCCGTCTTTTTCATTTTCCTCTTTTTTTTTGTTTTTCAATTATTTAAGCATTTTCCTTCCTTTCCGCCATTTCTTTCTCGTTGCTTCTTTCGCTGCTTTCTCTATCCCCGCCATGACGTACGATATCCAATGAAATATTTTCAAGCCATTTCGAATGTTCGCCACCAACATTCTTCTTAACGACTGTCGGTAGGATCACACGTATCAATTTGTTTCTTAGCCATTGTCAACAGCTCGAATGTCGAACTTGATGTTAAAAACATAGCCAGAGTTTTTATTCTAATTTCTATGCCATTCTTCTCACTCTCAATACTGTCTATATGTCTTGTTTTTACTGTCATGTAGATCTTTGTTATACAGTCCAGTATGTATTGCTTGCCGCTAACGATTCAGTCATTACAATTGTATGG